>NW_027018231.1:0-53782 GCF_032854445.1 Liolophura sinensis | reverse complement strand
GCCCTTACAGCAGCACTGGAACAGTTTTTCCACTTTTGCATTTTTACCTTGTCTTTTTGTTAATTGAAATCGGCTACACTGTACTCTGTACAATGGCGACTGGTCATTACTATATTCAACTTTTGACTATAAGTTATGTGCCCTTCGGTAGCCCAGAAGACGTCAAATCTTTGGGCTAAGCCCATTTAACTCACCCAGCAATTGCCTTACTTCTAAGTGCAAGACAATCTCAATGTCTTTATCTACGTGTAGAAAAACCACACCATATGTACGTGAAAAACACAAGGTACTTGATATAGTCTGCTGTAAAAAGTACAACTGAACACTGACCCACTTCAGTAAGGTGCCAAAAGATGCGGAATTGAGCCAGGCATCGGCAGCTGTTGAAAAATTGCAAATTTCCCTGGTTTCCATGCAGTAAGAGCCGTTGCTGGGCACGTGATTATGACATAAATGATCATTCAATTGTCACTACAGCCAAAAGTATTGGTCGGAGAGCAACGCAGTTTGCACCATTCGATTTGTCGTCACAAAATACGTCGGATTAGCCTCTTACCAGCAGCACTGGAACAGTTTTTCCAATTTTGCATTTTTGCCTGGTCTTTTTGTTAATTGAAATCGGCTACACTGTACTATGTACCATCGCGACTAGTCATTACTATATTCAACTTTTGAATATATGTTATGTGCCCTTCGGTAGCCCAGAAGACCTGGAATATTTGGGCTAAGCCCATTTATTTCACCCAGCAATTGCCTTACTTCTAAGTGCAAGACAATCTCAATGTCTTTATCTACGTGTAGAAAAACCACACCATTTGCACATAAAAAACACAAGGTACTTGATACAGTCTGCTGTAAAAAGTACAACTGAACACTGACCCACTTCAGTAAGGTGCCAAAAGATGCGGAATTGAGCCAGGCATCGGCAGCTGTTGAAAAATTGTAAATTTCCCTGGTTTCCATGGAGTAAGAGCCGTTGCTGGGCACGTGATTATGACATCAATGATCATTCAATTGTCGCTACAGCCAAAAGTATTAGTCGGAGAGCAACGCGGTTTGCACCATTCGATTTCTCGTCACAAAATACGTCGGATTAGCCTCTTACCAGCAGCACTGGAACAGTTTTTCCGCTTTTGCATTTTTACTTTGTCTTTTTTTTAATTGAAATCGGCTACACTGTACTCTGTACAATCGCGACTGGTCATTACTATATTCAACTTTTGACTATAAGTTATGTGCCCTTCGGTAGCCCAGAGGACGTCAAATCTTTCGGCTAAGCCCATTTAACTCACCCAGCAATTGCCTTACTTCTAAGTGCAAGACAATCTCAATGTCTTTATCTACGTGTAGAAAAACCAGACCATTTGTACGTGAAAAACACAAGGTACTTGATATAGTCTGCTGTAAAAAGTACAACTGAACACTGACCCACAACAAAAAGGTACTAAAAGATGCGGAATTGAGCCAGGCATCGGTAGCTGTTGAAAAATTGCAAATTTCCCTGGTTTCCATGGAGTAAGAGCCGTTGCTGGGCACGTGATTATGACATCAATGATCATTCAATTGTCACTACAGCCAAAAGTATTAGTCGGAGAGCAACGCGGTTTGCACCATTCGATTTCTCGTCACAAAATACGTCGGATTAGCCTCTTACCAGCAGCACTGGAACAGTTTTTCCACTTTTGCATTTTTACCTGGTCTTTTTGTTAATTGAAATCGGCTACACTGTACTCTGTACAATCGCGACTGGTCATTACTATATTCAACTTTTGACTATAAGTTATGTGCCCTTCGGTAGCCCAGAAGACGTCAAATCTTTCGGCTCAGCCCATTTAACTCACCCAGCAATTGTCTTACTTCTAAGTGCAAGACAATCTCAATGTCTTTATCTACGTGTAGAAAAACCACACCATTTGCACATAAAAAACACAAGGTACTTGATACAGTCTGCTGTAAAAAGTACAACTAAACACTGACCCACTTCAGTAAGGTGCCAAAAGATGCGGAATTGAGCCAGGCATCGGCAGCTGTTGAAAAATTGTAAATTTCCCTGGTTTCCATGGAGTAAGAGCCGTTGCTGGGCACGTGATTATGACATCAATGATCATTCAATTGTCGCTACAGCCAAAAGTATTAGTCGGAGAGCAACGCGGTTTGCACCATTCGATTTCTCGTCACAAAATACGTCGGATTAGCCTCTTACCAGCAGCACTGGAACAGTTTTTCCGCTTTTGCATTTTTACCTTGTCTTTTTGTTAATTGAAATCGGCTACACTGTACTCTGTACAATCGCGACTGGTCATTACTATATTCAACTTTTGACTATAAGTTATGTGCCCTTCGGTAGCCCAGAAGACGTCAAATCTTTCGGCTAAGCCCATTTAACTCACCCAGCAATTGCCTTACTTCTAAGTGCAAGACAATCTCAATGTCTTTATCTACGTGTAGAAAAACCAGACCATTTGTACGTGAAAAACACAAGGTACTTGATATAGTCTGCTGTAAAAAGTACAACTGAACACTGACCCACTTTAGTAAGGTGCTAAAAGATGCGGAATTGAGCCAGGCATCGGCAGCTGTTGAAAAATTGCAAATTTCCCTGGTTTCCATGCAGTAAGAGCCGTTGCTGGGCACGTGATTATGACATAAATGATCATTCAATTGTCACTACAGCCAAAAGTATTGGTCGGAGAGCAACGCAGTTTGCACCATTCGATTTCTCGTCACAAAATACATCGGATTAGCCTCTTACCAGCAGCACTGGAACAGTTTTTCCTCTTTTGCATTTTTACCTGGTCTTTTTGTTAATTGAAATCGGCTACACTGTACTCTGTACAATCGCGACTGGTCATTACTATATTCAACTTTTGACTATAAGTTATGTGCCCTTCGGTAGCCCAGAAGACCTGAAATATTTGGGCTAAGCCCATTTAACTCACCCAGCAATTGCTTTACTTCTAAGTGCAAGACAATCTCAATGTCTTTATCAACGTGTAGAAAAACCACACCATTTGCACATAAAAAACACAAGGTACTTGATACAGTCTGCTGTAAAAAGTACAACTGAACACTGACCCACTTCAGTAAGGTGCCAAAAGATGCGGAATTGAGCCAGGCATCGGCAGCTGTTGAAAAATTGTAAATTTCCCTGGTTTCCATGGAGTAAGAGCCGTTGCTGGGCACGTGATTATGACATCAATGATCACTCAATTGTCGCTACAGCCAAAAGTATTAGTCGGAGAGCAACGCGGTTTGCACCATTCGATTTCTCGTCACAAAATACGTCGGATTAGCCTCTTACCACGCAGCACTGGAACAGTTTTTCCACTTTTGCATTTTTACCTGGTCTTTTTGTTAATTGAAATCGGCTACACTGTACTCTGTACAATCGCGACTGGTCATTACTATATTCAACTTTTGACTATAAGTTATGTGCCCTTCGGTAGCCCAGAAGACCTGAAATCTTTGGGCCAAGCCAATTTAACTCACCCAGCAATTGCCTTACTTCTAAGTGCAAGACAATCTCAATGTCTTTATCTACGTGTAGAAAAACCAGACCATTTGTACGTGAAAAACACAAGGTACTTGATATAGTCTGCTGTAAAAAGTACAACTGAACACTGACCCACAACAAAAAGGTACTAAAAGATGCGGAATTGAGCCAGGCATCGGTAGCTGTTGAAAAATTGCAAATTTCCCTGGTTTCCATGGAGTAAGAGCCGTTGCTGGGCACGTGATTATGACATAAATGATCATTCAATTGTCACTACAGCCAAAATTATTGGTCGGAGAGCAACGCGGTTTGCACCATTCGATTTCTCGTCACAAAATACGTCGGATTAGCCTCTTACCAGCAGCACTGGAACAGTTTTTCCACTTTTGCATTTTTACCTGGTCTTTTTGTTAATTGAAATCGGCTACACTGTACTCTGTACAATCGCGACTGGTCATTACTATATTCAACTTTTGACTATAAGTTATGTGCCCTTCGGTAGCCCAGAAGACGTCAAATCTTTCGGCTAAGCCCATTTAACTCACCCAGCAATTGTCTTACTTCTAAGTCCAAGACAATCTCAATGTCTTTATCTACGTGTAGAAAAACCAGACCATTTGTACATAAAAAACACAAGGTACTTGAAACAGTCTGCTGTAAAAAGTACAACTGACCACAGACCCACATGAATAAGGTGCCAAAAGATGCGGAATTGAGCCAGGTATCGGTAGCTGTTGAAAAATTGCAAATTTCCCTGGTTTCCATGGAGTAAGAGCCGTTGCTGTGCACGTGATTATGACATAAATGATCATTCAACTGTCACTACAGGCAAAAGTATTGGTCGGAGAGCAACGCGGTATGCACCATTCGATTTCTCGTCACAAAATACGTCGGATTAGCCTCTTACCAGCAGCACTGGAACAATTTTTCCAATTTTGCATTTTTGCCTGGTCTTTTTGTTAATTGAAATCGGCTACACTGTACTATGTACCATCGCGACTGGTCATTACTATATTCAACTTTTGACTATATGTTTTGTGCCCTTCGGTAGCCCAGAAGCCCTGAAATCTTTGGGCCAAGCCCATTTAACTCACCCAGCAATTGTCTTATTTCTAAGTCCAAGACAATCTCAAAGTCTTTATCTACGTGTAGAAAAACCAGACCATTTGTACATAAAAAACACAAGGTACTTGATACAGTCTGCTGTAAAAAGTACAACTGAACACTGACCCACTTCAGTAAGGTGCCAAAAGATGCCGAATTGAGCCAGGTATCGGCAGCTGTTGAAAAATTGCAAATTTCCCTGGTTTCAATGGAGTAAGAGCCGTTGCTGGGCACGTGATTATGACATAAATGATCATTCAATTGTCACTACAGCCAAAAGTATTGGTCGGAGGAGCAACGCGGTTTGCACCATTCGATTTCTCGTCACAAAAATACGTCGGATTAGCCTCTTACCAGCAGCACTGGAACAGTTTTTCCACTTTTGCATTTTTACCTTGTCTTTTTGTTAATTGAAATCGGCTACACTGTACTCTGTACAATCGCGACTGGTCATTACTATATTCAACTTTTGACTATAAGTTATGTGCCCTTCGGTAGCCCAGAAGACGTCAAATCTTTGGGCCTAAGCCCATTTAACTCACCCAGCAATTGCCTTACTTCTAAGTGCAAGACAATCTCAATGTCTTTATCTACGTGTAGAAAAACACACCATATGTACGTGAAAAACACAAGGTACTTGATATAGTCTGCTGTAAAAAGTACAACTGAACACTGACCCACTTCAGTAAGGTGCCAAAAGATGCGGAATTGAGCCAGGCATCGGCAGCTGTTGAAAAATTGGCAAATTTCCCTGGTTTCCATGCAGTAAGAGCCGTTGCTGGGCACGTGATTATGACATAAATGATCATTCAATTGTCACTACAGCCAAAAGTATTGGTCGGAGAGCAACGCAGTTGCACCATTCGATTTGTCGTCACAAAATACGTCGGATTAGCCTCTTACCAGCAGCACTGGAACAGTTTTTCCAATTTTGCATTTTTGCCTGGTCTTTTTGTTAATTGAAATCGGCTACACTGTACTCTGTACAATCGCGACTGGTCATTACTATATTCAACTTTTGACTATAAGTTATGTGCCCTTCGGTAGCCCAGAAGACCTGAAATATTTGGGCTAAGCCCATTTACTCACCCAGCAATTGCTTTACTTCTAAGTGCAAGACAATCTCAATGTCTTTATCAACGTGTAGAAAAACCACACCATTTGCACATAAAAAACACAAGGTACTTGATACAGTCTGCTGTAAAAAGTACAACTGAACACTGACCCACTTCAGTAAGGTGCCAAAAGATGCGGAATTGAGCCAGGCATCGGCAGCTGTTGAAAAATTGTAAATTTCCCTGGTTTCCATGGAGTAAGAGCCGTTGCTGGGCACGTGATTATGACATCAATGATCACTCAATTGTCGCTACAGCCAAAAGTATTAGTCGGAGAGCAACGCGGTTTGCACCATTCGATTTCTCGTCACAAAATACGTCGGATTAGCCTCTTACCACGCAGCACTGGAACAGTTTTTCCACTTTTGCATTTTTACCTGGTCTTTTTGTTAATTGAAATCGGCTACACTGTACTCTGTACAATCGCGACTGGTCATTACTATATTCAACTTTTGACTATAAGTTATGTGCCCTTCGGTAGCCCAGAAGACGTCAAATCTTTCGGCTAAGCCAATTTAACTCACCCAGCAATTGTCTTACTTCTAAGTGCAAGACAATCTCAATGTCTTTATCTACGTGTAGAAAAACCAGACCATTTGTACGTGAAAAACACAAGGTACTTGATATAGTCTGCTGTAAAAAGTACAACTGAACACTGACCCACTTTAGTAAGGTGCTAAAAGATGCGGAATTGAGCCAGGCATCGGCAGCTGTTGAAAAATTGCAAATTTCCCTGGTTTCCATGCAGTAAGAGCCGTTGCTGGGCACGTGATTATGACATAAATGATCATTTCAATTGTCACTACAGCCAAAAGTATTGGTCGGAGAGCAACGCAGTTTGCACCATTCGATTTCTCGTCACAAAATACATCGGATTAGCCTCTTACCAGCAGCACTGGAACAGTTTTTCCTCTTTTGCATTTTTACCTGGTCTTTTTGTTAATTGAAATCGGCTACACTGTACTCTGTACAATCGCGACTGGTCATTACTATATTCAACTTTTGACTATAAGTTATGTGCCCTTCGGTAGCCCAGAAGACCTGAAATATTTGGGCTAAGCCCATTTAACTCACCCAGCAATTGCCTTACTTCTAAGTGCAAGACAATCTCAATGTCTTTATCAACGTGTAGAAAAACCACACCATTTGCACATAAAAAACACAAGGTACTTGATACAGTCTGCTGTAAAAAGTACAACTGAACACTGACCCACTTCAGTAAGGTGCCAAAAGATGCGGAATTGAGCCAGGCATCGGCAGCTGTTGAAAAATTGTAAATTTCCCTGGTTTCCATGGAGTAAGAGCCGTTGCTGGGCACGTGATTATGACATCAATGATCATTCAATTGTCGCTACAGCCAAAAGTATTAGTCGGAGAGCAACGCGGTTTGCACCATTCGATTTCTCGTCACAAAATACGTCGGATTAGCCTCTTACCACGCAGCACTGGAACAGTTTTTCCACTTTTGCATTTTTACCTGGTCTTTTTGTTAATTGAAATCGGCTACACTGTACTCTGTACAATCGCGACTGGTCATTACTATATTCAACTTTTGACTATAAGTTATGTGCCCTTCGCTAGCCCAGAAGATGTCAAATCTTTCGGCTAAGCCCATTTAACTCACCCAGCAATTGTCTTACTTCTAAGTGCAAGACAATCTCAATTTCTTTATCTACGTGTAGAAAAACCACACCATTTGTACGTGAAAAACACAAGGTACTTGATACAGTCTGCTGTAAACAGTACAACTGAACACTGACCCACTTCAGTAAGGTGCCAAAAGATGCGGAATTGAGCCAGGCATCGGCAGCTGTTAAAAAATTGTAAAGTTCCCTGGTTTCCATGGAGTAAGAGCCGTTGCTGGGCACGTGATTATGACATAAATGATCATTCAATTGTCACTACAGGCAAAGGTATTGGTCGGAGAGCAACGCGGTTTGCACCATTCGATTTGTCGTCACAAAATACGTCGGATTAGCCTCTTACCAGCAGCACTGGAACAATTTTTCCAATTTTGCATTTTTGCCTGGTCTTTTTGTTAATTGAAATCGGCTACACTGTACTATGTACCATCGCGACTGGTCATTACTATATTCAACTTTTGAATATATGTTATGTGCCCTTCGGTAGCCCAGAAGACCAGAAATATTTGGGCTAAGCCCATTTAACTCACCCAGCAATTGCCTTACTTCTAAGTGCAAGACAATCTCAATGTCTTTATCTACGTGTAGAAAAACCAGACCATTTGTACGTGAAAAACACAAGGTACTTGATACAGTCTGCTGTAAAAAGTACAACTAAACACTGACCCACATTTATAAGGTGCCAAAAGATGCGGAATTGGGCCAGGCATCGGCAGCTGTTAAAAAATTGCAAATATCCCTGGTTTCCATGGAGTAAGAGCCGTTGCTGGGCACGTGATTATGACATAAATGATCATTGAATTGTCGCTACAGCCAAAAGTATTGGTCGGAGAGCAACGCGGTTTGCACCATTCGATTTCTCGTCACAAAATACGTCGGATTAGCCTTTTACCAGCAGCACTGGAACAGTTTTTCCACTTTTGCATTTTTACCTGGTCTTTTTGTTAATTGAAATCGGCTACACTGTACTCTGTACAATCGCGATTGGTCATTACTATATTCAACTTTTGACTATAAGTTATATGCCCTTCGGTAGCCCAGAAGACGTCAAATCTTTGGCCTAACCCCATTTAACTCACCCAGCAATTGTATTACTTCTAAGTCCAAGACAATCTCAATGTCTTTATCTACGTGTAGAAAAACCACACCATTTGTACATAAAAAACACAAGGTACTTGATACAGTCTGCTGTAAACAGTACAACTGAACACTGACCCACTTCAGTAAGGTGCCAAAAGATGCGGAATTGAGCCAGGCATCGGCAGCTGTTGAAAAATTGCAAATATCCCTGGTTTCCATGGAGTAAGATCCGTTGCTGGGCTCGTGATTATGACATAAATGATCATTCAATTGTCACTACAGCCAAAAGTATTGGTCGGAGAGCAACGCGGTTTGCACCATTCAATTTGTCGTCACAAAATACGTCGGATTAGCCTCTTACCAGCAGCACTGGAACAGTTTTTCCACTTTTGCATTTTTGCCTGGTCTTTTTGTTAATTGAAATCGGCTACACTGTACTCTGTACAATCGCGACTGGTCATTACTATATTCAACTTTTGACTATAAGTTATGTGCCCTTCGGTAGCCCAGAAGACGTCAAATCTTTCGGCTAAGCCCATTTAACTCACCCAGCAATTGCCTTACTTCTAAGTGCAAGACAATCTCAATGTCTTTATCTACGTGTAGAAAAACCACACCATTTGTACGTGAAAAACACAAGGTACTTGATACAGTCTGCTGTAAAAAGTACAACTGACCACAGACCCACATGAATAAGGTGCCAAAAGATGCGGAATTGAGCCAGGTATCGGCAGCTGTTGAAAAATTGCAAATTTCCCTGGTTTCCATGGAGTAAGAGCCGTTGCTGGGCACGTGATTATGACATAAATGATCATTCAATTGTCACTACAGCCAAAAGTATTGGTCGGAGAGCAACGCGGTTTGCACCATTCAATTTCTGGTCACAAAATACGTCGGATTAGCCTCTTACCAGCAGCACTGGAACAGTTTTTCCACTTTTGCATTTTTGCCTGGTCTTTTTGTTAATTGAAATCGGCTACACTGTAGTATGTACCATCGCGACTGGTCATTACTATATTCAACTTTTGACTATAAGTTATGTGCCCTTCGGTAGCCCAGAAGATCTGAAATCTTTGGGCTAAGCCCATTTAACTCACCCAGCAATTGCCTTACTTCTAAGTGCAAGACAATCTCAAAGTCTTCATCTACGTGTAGAAAAACCACACCATTTGTACGTGATAAACACAAGGTACTTGATACAGTCTGCTGTAAAAAGTACAACTGAACACTGACCCAATTCAGTAAGGTGCCAAAAGATGCGGAATTGAGCCAGGCATCGGCAGCTGTTGAAAAATTGCAAATATCCCTGGTTTCCATGGAGTAAGATAGGTTGCTGGGCACGTGATTATGACATAAATGATCATTCAATTGTCACTACAGCCAAAAGTATTGGTCGGAGAGCAACGCGGTTTGCACCATTCGATTTCTCGTCACAAAATACGTCGGATTAGCCTCTTACCAGCAGCACTGGAACAGTTTTTCCACTTTTGCATTTTTACCAGGTCTTTTTGTTAATTGAAATCGGCTACACTGTACTCTGTACAATCGCGACTGGTCATTACTATATTCAACTTTTGACTATAAGTTATGTGCCCTTCGGTAGCCCAGAAGATGTCAAATCTTTCGGCTAAGCCCATTTAACTCATCCAGCAATTGTCTTACTTCTAAGTGCAAGACAATCTCAATGTCTTTATCTACGTGTAGAAAAACCACACCATTTGTACGTGAAAAACACAAGGTACTTGATACAGTCTGCTGTAAACAGTACAACTGAACACTGACCCACTTCAGTAAGGTGCCAAAAGATGCGGAATTGAGCCAGGCATCGGCAGCTGTTAAAAAATTGTAAAGTTCCCTGGTTTCCATGGAGTAAGAGCCGTTGCTGGGCACGTGAATATGACATAAATGATCATTCAATTGTCACTACAGGCAAAAGTATTAGTCGGAGAGCAACGCGGTTTGCACCATTCGATTTCTCGTCACAAAATACGTCGGATTAGCCTCTTACCAGCAGCACTGGAACAGTTTTTCCACTTTTGCATTTTTACCTGGTCTTTTTGTTAATTGAAATCGGCTACACTGTACTCTGTACAATCGCGACTGGTCATTACTATATTCAACTTTTGACTATAAGTTATGTGCCCTTCGGTAGCCCAGAAGACCTGAAATCTTTGGGCCAAGCCCATTTAACTCAACCAGCAATTGCCTTACTTCTAAGTCCAAGACAATCTCAATGTCTTTATCTACGTGTAGAAAAACCACACCATTTGTACATAAAAAACACAAGGTACTTGATACAGTCTGCTGTAAAAAGTACAACTAAACACTGACCCACATTTATAAGGTCATAAAAGATGCGGAATTGGGCCAGGCATCGGAAGCTGTTGAAAACGTGCAAATTTCCCTGGTTTCCATGAAGTAAGAGCCGTTGCTGGGCACGTGATTATGACATAAATGATCATTCAATTGTCACTACAGCCAAAAGTATTGGTCGGAGAGCAACGCGGATTGCACCATTCGATTTCTCGTCACAAAATACGTCGGATTAGCCTCTTACCAGCAGCACTGGAACAGTTTTTCCACTTTTGCATTTTTGCCTGGTCTTTTTGTTAATTGAAATCGGCTACACTGTACTCTGTACAATCGCGAGTGGTCATTACTATATTTAACTTTTGACTATAAGTTATGTGCCCTTCGGTAGCCCAGAAGACGTCAAATCTTTGGGCTCAGCCCATTTAACTCACCCAGCAATTGTCTTACTTCTAAGTCCAAGACAATCTCAATGTCTTTATCTACGTGTAGAAAAACCACACCATTTGTACGTGAAAAACACAAGGTACTTGATACAGTCTGCTGTAAAAAGTACAACTGACCACAGACCCACATGAATAAGGTGCCAAAAGATGCGGAATTGAGCCAGGTATCGGCAGCTGTTGAAAAATTGCAAATTTCCCTGGTTTCCATGGAGTAAGAGCCGTTGCTGGGCACGTGATTATGACATAAATGATCATTCAATTGTCACTACAGCCAAAAGTATTAGTCGGAGAGCAACGCGGTTTGCACCATTCGATTTCTGGTCACAAAATACGTCGGATTAGCCTCTTACCACGCAGCACTGGAACAGTTTTTCCACTTTTGCATTTTTGCCTGGTCTTTTTGTTAATTGAAATCGGCTACACTGTACTCTGTACAATCGCGACTGGTCATTACTATATTCAACTTTTGACTATAAGTTATGTGCCCTTCGGTAGCCCAGAAGATCTGAAATCTTTGGGCTCAGCCCATTTAACTCACCCAGCAATTGTCTTACTTCTAAGTGCAAGACAATCTCAATTTCTTTATCTACGTGTAGAAAAACCACACCATTTGTACGTGAAAAACACAAGGTACTTGATACAGTCTGCTGTAAACAGTACAACTGAACACTGACCCACTTCAGTAAGGTGCCAAAAGATGCGGAATTGAGCCAGGCATCGGCAGCTGTTAAAAAATTGTAAAGTTCCCTGGTTTCCATGGAGTAAGAGCCGTTGCTGGGCACGTGATTATGACATAAATGATCATTCAATTGTCACTACAGGCAAAGGTATTGGTCGGAGAGCAACGCGGTTTGCACCATTCGATTTGTCGTCACAAAATACGTCGGATTAGCCTCTTACCAGCAGCACTGGAACAATTTTTCCAATTTTGCATTTTTGCCTGGTCTTTTTGTTAATTGAAATCGGCTACACTGTACTATGTACCATCGCGACTGGTCATTACTATATTCAACTTTTGAATATATGTTAAGTGCCCTTCGGTAGCCCAGAAGACCAGAAATATTTGGGCTAAGCCCATTTAACTCACCCAGCAATTGCCTTACTTCTAAGTGCAAGACAATCTCAATGTCTTTATCTACGTGTAGAAAAACCAGACCATTTGTACGTGAAAAACACAAGGTACTTGATACAGTCTGCTGTAAAAAGTACAACTAAACACTGACCCACATTTATAAGGTGCCAAAAGATGCGGAATTGGGCCAGGCATCGGCAGCTGTTAAAAAATTGCAAATATCCCTGGTTTCCATGGAGTAAGAGCCGTTGCTGGGCACGTGATTATGACATAAATGATCATTGAATTGTCGCTACAGCCAAAAGTATTGGTCGGAGAGCAACGCGGTTTGCACCATTCGATTTCTCGTCACAAAATACGTCGTATTAGCCTTTTACCAGCAGCACTGGAACAGTTTTTCCACTTTTGCATTTTTACCTGGTCTTTTTGTTAATTGAAATCGGCTACACTGTACTCTGTACAATCGCGATTGGTCATTACTATATTCAACTTTTGACTATAAGTTATATGCCCTTCGGTAGCCCAGAAGACGTCAAATCTTTGGCCTAACCCCATTTAACTCACCCAGCAATTGTATTACTTCTAAGTCCAAGACAATCTCAATGTCTTTATCTACGTGTAGAAAAACCACACCATTTGTACATAAAAAACACAAGGTACTTGATACAGTCTGCTGTAAACAGTACAACTGAACACTGACCCACTTCAGTAAGGTGCCAAAAGATGCGGAATTGAGCCAGGCATCGGCAGCTGTTGAAAAATTGCAAATATCCCTGGTTTCCATGGAGTAAGATCCGTTGCTGGGCTCGTGATTATGACATAAATGATCATTCAATTGTCACTACAGCCAAAAGTATTGGTCGGAGAGCAACGCGGTTTGCACCATTCAATTTCTCGTCACAAAATACGTCGGATTAGCCTCTTACCAGCAGCACTGGAACAGTTTTTCCACTTTTGCATTTTTGCCTGGTCTTTTTGTTAATTGAAATCGGCTACACTGTACTCTGTACAATCGCGACTGGTCATTACTATATTCAACTTTTGACTATAAGTTATGTGCCCTTCGGTAGCCCAGAAGACGTCAAATCTTTGGGCTCAGCCCATTTAACTCACCCAGCAATTGTCTTACTTCTAATTCCAAGACAATCTCAATGTCTTTATCTACGTGTAGAAAAACCACACCATTTGTACGTGAAAAACACAAGGTACTTGATACAGTCTGCTGTAAAAAGTACAACTGACCACAGACCCACATGAATAAGGTGCCAAAAGATGCGGAATTGAGCCAGGTATCGGCAGCTGTTGAAAAATTGCAAATTTCCCTGGTTTCCATGGAGTAAGAGCCGTTGCTGGGCACGTGATTATGACATAAATGATCATTCAATTGTCACTACAGCCAAAAGTATTGGTCGGAGAGCAACGCGGTTTGCACCATTCAATTTCTGGTCACAAAATACGTCGGATTAGCCTCTTACCAGCAGCACTGGAACAGTTTTTCCACTTTTGCATTTTTGCCTGGTCTTTTTGTTAATTGAAATCGGCTACACTGTAGTATGTACCATCGCGACTGGTCATTACTATATTCAACTTTTGACTATAAGTTATGTGCCCTTCGGTAGCCCAGAAGATCTGAAATCTTTGGGCTAAGCCCATTTAACTCACCCAGCAATTGCCTTACTTCTAAGTGCAAGACAATCTCAAAGTCTTCATCTACGTGTAGAAAAACCACACCATTTGTACGTGATAAACACAAGGTACTTGATACAGTCTGCTGTAAAAAGTACAACTGAACACTGACCCAATTCAGTAAGGTGCCAAAAGATGCGGAATTGAGCCAGGCATCGGCAGCTGTTGAAAAATTGCAAATATCCCTGGTTTCCATGGAGTAAGATAGGTTGCTGGGCACGTGATTATGACATAAATGATCATTCAATTGTCACTACAGCCAAAAGTATTGGTCGGAGAGCAACGCGGTTTGCACCATTCGATTTCTCGTCACAAAATACGTCGGATTAGCCTCTTACCAGCAGCACTGGAACAGTTTTTCCACTTTTGCATTTTTACCAGGTCTTTTTGTTAATTGAAATCGGCTACACTGTACTCTGTACAATCGCGACTGGTCATTACTATATTCAACTTTTGACTATAAGTTATGTGCCCTTCGGTAGCCCAGAAGATGTCAAATCTTTCGGCTAAGCCCATTTAACTCATCCAGCAATTGTCTTACTTCTAAGTGCAAGACAATCTCAATGTCTTTATCTACGTGTAGAAAAACCACACCATTTGTACGTGAAAAACACAAGGTACTTGATACAGTCTGCTGTAAACAGTACAACTGAACACTGACCCACTTCAGTAAGGTGCCAAAAGATGCGGAATTGAGCCAGGCATCGGCAGCTGTTAAAAAATTGTAAAGTTCCCTGGTTTCCATGGAGTAAGAGCCGTTGCTGGGCACGTGAATATGACATAAATGATCATTCAATTGTCACTACAGGCAAAAGTATTAGTCGGAGAGCAACGCGGTTTGCACCATTCGATTTCTCGTCACAAAATACGTCGGATTAGCCTCTTACCAGCAGCACTGGAACAGTTTTTCCACTTTTGCATTTTTACCTGGTCTTTTTGTTAATTGAAATCGGCTACACTGTACTCTGTACAATCGCGACTGGTCATTACTATATTCAACTTTTGACTATAAGTTATGTGCCCTTCGGTAGCCCAGAAGATCTGAAATCTTTGGGCTAAGCCCATTTAACTCACCCAGCAATTGCCTTACTTCTAAGTGCAAGACAATCTCAAAGTCTTCATCTACGTGTAGAAAAACCACACCATTTGTACGTGATAAACACAAGGTACTTGATACAGTCTGCTGTAAAAAGTACAACTGAACACTGACCCAATTCAGTAAGGTGCCAAAAGATGCGGAATTGAGCCAGGCATCGGCAGCTGTTGAAAAATTGCAAATATCCCTGGTTTCCATGGAGTAAGATAGGTTGCTGGGCACGTGATTATGACATAAATGATCATTCAATTGTCACTACAGCCAAAAGTATTGGTCGGAGAGCAACGCGGTTTGCACCATTCGATTTCTCGTCACAAAATACGTCGGATTAGCCTCTTACCAGCAGCACTGGAACAGTTTTTCCACTTTTGCATTTTTACCAGGTCTTTTTGTTAATTGAAATCGGCTACACTGTACTCTGTACAATCGCGACTGGTCATTACTATATTCAACTTTTGACTATAAGTTATGTGCCCTTCGGTAGCCCAGAAGATGTCAAATCTTTCGGCTAAGCCCATTTAACTCATCCAGCAATTGTCTTACTTCTAAGTGCAAGACAATCTCAATGTCTTTATCTACGTGTAGAAAAACCACACCATTTGTACGTGAAAAACACAAGGTACTTGATACAGTCTGCTGTAAACAGTACAACTGAACACTGACCCACTTCAGTAAGGTGCCAAAAGATGCGGAATTGAGCCAGGCATCGGCAGCTGTTAAAAAATTGTAAAGTTCCCTGGTTTCCATGGAGTAAGAGCCGTTGCTGGGCACGTGAATATGACATAAATGATCATTCAATTGTCACTACAGGCAAAAGTATTAGTCGGAGAGCAACGCGGTTTGCACCATTCGATTTCTCGTCACAAAATACGTCGGATTAGCCTCTTACCAGCAGCACTGGAACAGTTTTTCCACTTTTGCATTTTTACCTGGTCTTTTTGTTAATTGAAATCGGCTACACTGTACTCTGTACAATCGCGACTGGTCATTACTATATTCAACTTTTGACTATAAGTTATGTGCCCTTCGGTAGCCCAGAAGACCTGAAATCTTTGGGCCAAGCCCATTTAACTCAACCAGCAATTGCCTTACTTCTAAGTCCAAGACAATCTCAATGTCTTTATCTACGTGTAGAAAAACCACACCATTTGTACATAAAAAACACAAGGTACTTGATACAGTCTGCTGTAAAAAGTACAACTAAACACTGACCCACATTTATAAGGTCATAAAAGATGCGGAATTGGGCCAGGCATCGGAAGCTGTTGAAAACGTGCAAATTTCCCTGGTTTCCATGAAGTAAGAGCCGTTGCTGGGCACGTGATTATGACATAAATGATCATTCAATTGTCACTACAGCCAAAAGTATTGGTCGGAGAGCAACGCGGATTGCACCATTCGATTTCTCGTCACAAAATACGTCGGATTAGCCTCTTACCAGCAGCACTGGAACAGTTTTTCCACTTTTGCATTTTTGCCTGGTCTTTTTGTTAATTGAAATCGGCTACACTGTACTCTGTACAATCGCGAGTGGTCATTACTATATTTAACTTTTGACTATAAGTTATGTGCCCTTCGGTAGCCCAGAAGACGTCAAATCTTTGGGCTCAGCCCATTTAACTCACCCAGCAATTGTCTTACTTCTAAGTCCAAGACAATCTCAATGTCTTTATCTACGTGTAGAAAAACCACACCATTTGTACGTGAAAAACACAAGGTACTTGATACAGTCTGCTGTAAAAAGTACAACTGACCACAGACCCACATGAATAAGGTGCCAAAAGATGCGGAATTGAGCCAGGTATCGGCAGCTGTTGAAAAATTGCAAATTTCCCTGGTTTCCATGGAGTAAGAGCCGTTGCTGGGCACGTGATTATGACATAAATGATCATTCAATTGTCACTACAGCCAAAAGTATTAGTCGGAGAGCAACGCGGTTTGCACCATTCGATTTCTGGTCACAAAATACGTCGGATTAGCCTCTTACCACGCAGCACTGGAACAGTTTTTCCACTTTTGCATTTTTGCCTGGTCTTTTTGTTAATTGAAATCGGCTACACTGTACTCTGTACAATCGCGACTGGTCATTACTATATTCAACTTTTGACTATAAGTTATGTGCCCTTCGGTAGCCCAGAAGATCTGAAATCTTTGGGCTCAGCCCATTTAACTCACCCAGCAATTGCCTTACTTCTAAGTGCAAGACAATCTCAATGTCTTTATCTACGTGTAGAAAAACCACACCATTTGTACATGATAAACACAAGGTACTTGATACAGTCTGCTGTAAAAAGTACAACTGAACACTGACCCACTTTTATAAGGTGCCAAAAGATGCGGAATTGGGCCAGGCATCGGCAGCTGTTAAAAAATTGCAAATATTCCTGGTTTCCATGGAGTAAGAGCCGTTGCTGGGCAAGTGATTATGACATCAATGATCATTCAATTGTCGCTACAGCCAAAAGTATTGGTCGCAGAGCAACGCGGTTTGCACCATTCGATTTCTCGTCACAAAATACGTCGGATTAGCCTCTCACCAGCAGCACTGGAACAATTTTTCCACTTTTGCATTTTTACCTGGTCTTTTTGTTAATTGAAATCGGCTACACTGTACTCTGTACAATCGCGACTGGTCATTACTATATTCAACTTTTGACTATAAGTTATGTGCCCTTCGGTAGCCCAGAAGATGTCAAATCTTTGGGCTCAGCCCATTTAACTCACCCAGCAATTGTCTTACTTCTAAGTGCAAGACAATCTCAATGTCTTTATCTACGTGTAGAAAAACCACACCATTTGTACGTGAAAAACACAAGGTACTTGATACAGTCTGCTGTAAAAAGTACAACTAAACACTGACCCACATTTATAAGGTGCAAAAAGATGCGGAATTGGGCCAGGCATCGGCAGCTGTTAAAAAATTGCAAATATCCCTGGTTTCCATGGAGTAAGAGCCGTTGCTGGGCACGTGATTATGACATAAATGATCATTCAATTGTCGCTACAGCCAAAAGTATTGGTCGGAGAGCAACGCGCTTTGCACCATTCGATTTCTCGTCACAAAATACGTCGGATTAGCCTCTTACCAGCAGCACTGGAACAGTTTTTCCACTTTTGCATTTTTACCTGGTCTTTTTGTTAATTGAAATCGGCTACACTGTACTCTGTACAATCGCGACTGGTCATTACTATTTTCAACTTTTGACTATAAGTTATGTGACCTTCGGTAGCCCAGAAGACCTCAAATCTTTGGGCTAAGCCCATTTAACTCAACCAGCAATTGCCTTACTTCTAAGTGCAAGACAATCTCAATGTCTTTATCTACGTGTAGAAAAACCACACCATTTGTACATGAAAAACACAAGGTACTTGATACAGTCTGCTGTAAAAAGTACAACTGACCACAGACCCACTTGAATAAGGTGCCAAAAGATGCGGAATTGAGCCAGGTATGGGCAGCTGTTGAAAAATTGCAAATATCCCTGGTTTCCATGGAGTAAGAGCCGTTGCTGTGCACGTGATTATGACATAAATGATCATTCAATTGTCGCTACAGCCAAAAGTATTGGTCGGAGAGCAACGCGGTTTGCACCATTCGATTTCTCCTCACAAAATACGTCGGATTAGCCTCTTACCAGCAGCACTGGAACAGTTTTTCCACTTTTGCATTTTTACCTGATCTTTTTGTTAATTGAAATCGGCTACACTGTACTCTGTACAATCGCGACTGGTCATTACTATATTCAACTTTTGACTATAAGTTATGTGCCCTTCGGTAGCCCAGAAGATGTCAAATCTTTCGGCTAAGCCCATTTAACTCACCCAGCAATTGCCTTACTTCTAAGTGCAAGACAATCTCAAAGTCTTCATCTACGTGTAGAAAAACCACACCATTTGTACGTGATAAACACAAGGTACTTGATACAGTCTGCTGTAAAAAGTACAACTGAACACTGACCCAATTCAGTAAGGTGCCAAAAGATGCGGAATTGAGCCAGGCATCGGCAGCTGTTGAAAAATTGCAAATATCCCTGGTTTCCATGGAGTAAGATAGGTTGCTGGGCACGTGATTATGACATAAATGATCATTCAATTGTCACTACAGCCAAACGTATTGGTCGGAGAGCAACGCGGTTTGCACCATTCGATTTCTCGTCACAAAATACGTCGGATTAGCCTCTTACCAGCAGCACTGGAACAGTTTTTCCACTTTTGCATTTTTACCAGGTCTTTTTGTTAATTGAAATCGGCTACACTGTACTCTGTACAATCGCGACTGGTCATTACTATATTCAACTTTTGACTATAAGTTATGTGCCCTTCGGTAGCCCAGAAGATGTCAAATCTTTCGGCTAAGCCCATTTAACTCACCCAGCAATTGTCTTACTTCTAAGTGCAAGACAATCTCAATGTCTTTATCTACGTGTAGAAAAACCACACCATTTGTACGTGAAAAACACACGGTACTTGATACAGTCTGCTGTAAACAGTACAACTGAACACTGACCCACTTCAGTAAGGTGCCAAAAGATGCGGAATTGAGCCAGGCATCGGCAGCTGTTAAAAAATTGTAAAGTTCCCTGGTTTCCATGGAGTAAGAGCCGTTGCTGGGCACGTGAATATGACATAAATGATCATTCAATTGTCACTACAGGCAAAAGTATTAGTCGGAGAGCAACGCGGTTTGCACCATTCGATTTCTCGTCACAAAATACGTCGGATTAGCCTCTTACCAGCAGCACTGGAACAGTTTTTCCACTTTTGCATTTTTGCCTGGTCTTTTTGTTAATTGAAATCGGCTACACTGTACTCTGTACAATCGCGACTGGTCATTACTATATTCAACTTTTGACTATAAGTTATGTGCCCTTCGGTAGCCCAGAAGACCTGAAATCTTTGGGCCAAGCCCATTTAACTCAACCAGCAATTGCCTTACTTCTAAGTCCAAGACAATCTCAATGTCTTTATCTACGTGTAGAAAAACCACACCATTTGTACATAAAAAACACAAGGTACTTGATACAGTCTGCTGTAAAAAGTACAACTAAACACTGACCCACATTTATAAGGTCATAAAAGATGCGGAATTGGGCCAGGCATCGGAAGCTGTTGAAAACGTGCAAATTTCCCTGGTTTCCATGAAGTAAGAGCCGTTGCTGGGCACGTGATTATGACATAAATGATCATTCAATTGTCACTACAGCCAAAAGTATTGGTCGGAGAGCAACGCGGATTGCACCATTCGATTTCTCGTCACAAAATACGTCGGATTAGCCTCTTACCAGCAGCACTGGAACAGTTTTTCCACTTTTGCATTTTTGCCTGGTCTTTTTGTTAATTGAAATCGGCTACACTGTACTCTGTACAATCGCGAGTGGTCATTACTATATTTAACTTTTGACTATAAGTTATGTGCCCTTCGGTAGCCCAGAAGACGTCAAATCTTTGGGCTCAGCCCATTTAACTCACCCAGCAATTGTCTTACTTCTAAGTCCAAGACAATCTCAATGTCTTTATCTACGTGTAGAAAAACCACACCATTTGTACGTGAAAAACACAAGGTACTTGATACAGTCTGCTGTAAAAAGTACAACTGACCACAGACCCACATGAATAAGGTGCCAAAAGATGCGGAATTGAGCCAGGTATCGGCAGCTGTTGAAAAATTGCAAATTTCCCTGGTTTCCATGGAGTAAGAGCCGTTGCTGGGCACGTGATTATGACATAAATGATCATTCAATTGTCACTACAGCCAAAAGTATTAGTCGGAGAGCAACGCGGTTTGCACCATTCGATTTCTGGTCACAAAATACGTCGGATTAGCCTCTTACCACGCAGCACTGGAACAGTTTTTCCACTTTTGCATTTTTGCCTGGTCTTTTTGTTAATTGAAATCGGCTACACTGTACTCTGTACAATCGCGACTGGTCATTACTATATTCAACTTTTGACTATAAGTTATGTGCCCTTCGGTAGCCCAGAAGATCTGAAATCTTTGGGCTCAGCCCATTTAACTCACCCAGCAATTGCCTTACTTCTAAGTGCAAGACAATCTCAATGTCTTTATCTACGTGTAGAAAAACCACACCATTTGTACATAAAAAACACAAGGTACTTGATACAGTCTGCTGTAAAAAGTACAACTAAACACTGACCCACATTTATAAGGTCATAAAAGATGCGGAATTGGGCCAGGCATCGGAAGCTGTTGAAAACGTGCAAATTTCCCTGGTTTCCATGAAGTAAGAGCCGTTGCTGGGCACGTGATTATGACATAAATGATCATTCAATTGTCACTACAGCCAAAAGTATTGGTCGGAGAGCAACGCGGATTGCACCATTCGATTTCTCGTCACAAAATACGTCGGATTAGCCTCTTACCAGCAGCACTGGAACAGTTTTTCCACTTTTGCATTTTTGCCTGGTCTTTTTGTTAATTGAAATCGGCTACACTGTACTCTGTACAATCGCGAGTGGTCATTACTATATTTAACTTTTGACTATAAGTTATGTGCCCTTCGGTAGCCCAGAAGACGTCAAATCTTTGGGCTCAGCCCATTTAACTCACCCAGCAATTGTCTTACTTCTAAGTCCAAGACAATCTCAATGTCTTTATCTACGTGTAGAAAAACCACACCATTTGTACGTGAAAAACACAAGGTACTTGATATAGTCTGGCTGTAAAAAGTACAACTGAACACTGACCCACAACAAAAAGGTACTAAAAGATGCGGAATTGAGCCAGGCATCGGTAGCTGTTGAAAAATTGCAAATTTCCCTGGTTTCCATGGAGTAAGAGCCGTTGCTGGGCACGTGATTATGACATAAATGATCATTCAATTGTCACTACAGCCAAAATTATTGGTCGGAGAGCAACGCGGTTTGCACCATTCGATTTCTCGTCACAAAATACGTCGGATTAGCCTCTTACCAGCAGCACTGGAACAGTTTTTCCACTTTTGCATTTTTACCTGGTCTTTTTGTTAATTGAAATCGGCTACACTGTACTCTGTACAATCGCGACTGGTCATTACTATATTCAACTTTTGACTATAAGTTATGTGCCCTTCGGTAGCCCAGAAGACGTCAAATCTTTCGGCTAAGCCCATTTAACTCACCCAGCAATTGTCTTACTTCTAAGTGCAAGACAATCTCAATGTCTTTATCTACGTGTAGAAAAACCACACCATTTGCACATAAAAAACACAAGGTACTTGATACAGTCTGCTGTAAAAAGTACAACTAAACACTGACCCACTTCAGTAAGGTGCCAAAAGATGCGGAATTGAGCCAGGCATCGGCAGCTGTTGAAAAATTGTAAATTTCCCTGGTTTCCATGGAGTAAGAGCCGTTTGCTGGGCACGTGATTATGACATCAATGATCATTCAATTGTCGCTACAGCCAAAAGTATTAGTCGGAGAGCAACGCGGTTTGCACCATTCGATTTCTCGTCACAAAATACGTCGGATTAGCCTCTTACCAGCAGCACTGGAACAGTTTTTCCGCTTTTGCATTTTTACCTTGTCTTTTTGTTAATTGAAATCGGCTACACTGTACTCTGTACAATCGCGACTGGTCATTACTATATTCAACTTTTGACTATAAGTTATGTGACCTTCGGTAGCCCAGAAGACGTCAAATCTTTCGGCTAAGCCCATTTAACTCAACCAGCAATTGCCTTACTTCTAAGTGCAAGACAATCTCAATGTCTTTATCTACGTGTAGAAAAACCACACCATTTGTACATGAAAAACACAAGGTACTTGATACAGTCTGCTGTAAAAAGTACAACTGACCACAGACCCACTTGAATAAGGTGCCAAAAGATGCGGAATTGAGCCAGGTATCGGCAGCTGTTGAAAAATTGCAAATATCCCTGGTTTTTAATGGAGTAAGAGCCGTTGCTGTGCGCGTGATTATGACATAAATGATCATTCAATTGTCGCTACAGGCAAAAGTATTGGTCGGAGAGCAACGCGGTTTGCACCATTCGATTTCTCCTCACAAAATACGTCGGATTAGCCTCTTACCAGCAGCACTGGAACAGTTTTTCCACTTTTGCATTTTTACCTGGTCTTTTTGTTAATTGAAATCGGCTACACTGTACTCTGTACAATCGCGACTGGTCATTACTATATTCAACTTTTGACTATAAGTTATGTGCCCTTCGGTAGCCCAGAAGACCTGAAATCTTTGGGCTAAGCCCATTTAACTCACCCAGCAATTGTCTTACTTCTAAGTGCAAGACAATCTCAATGTCTTTATCTACGTGTAGAAAAACCACACCATTTATACATAAAAAACACAAGGTACTTGATACAGTCTGCTGTAAAAAATACAACTGAACACTGACCCACTTCAGTAAGGTGCCAAAAGATGCGGAATTGGGCCAGGCATCGGCAGCTGTTAAAAAATTGCAAATTTCCCTGGTTTCCATGGAGTAAGAGCCGTTGCTTGGCACGTGATTATGACATCAATGATCATTCAATTGTCACTACAGCCAAAAGTATTAGTCGGAGAGCAACGCGGTTTGCACCATTCGATTTCTCGTCACAAAATACGTCGGATTAGCCTCTTACCAGCAGCACTGGAACAGTTTTTCCAATTTTGCATTTTTGCCTGGTCTTTTTGTTAATTGAAATCGGCTGCACTGTACTATGTACCATCGCGACTGGTCATTACTATATTCAACTTTTGACTATAAGTTATGTGCCCTTCGGTAGCCCAGAAGACCTGAAATCTTTGGGCCAAGCCCATTTAACTCACCCAGCAATTGCCTTACTTCTAAGTGCAAGACAATCTCAATGTCTTTATCTACGTGTAGAAAAACCACACCATTTGTACGTGAAAAACACAAGGTACTTGATACAGTCTGCTGTAAAAAGTACAACTAAACACTGGCCCACATTTATAAGGTGCCAAAAGATGCGGAATTTGGCCAGGCATCGGCAGCTGTTAAAAAATTGCATATTTTCCTGGTTTCCATGGAGTAAGAGCCGTTGCTGTGCACGTGATTATGACATAAATGATCATTGAATTGTCACTACAGGCAAAAGTATTGGTCGGAGAGCAACGCGGTTTGCACCATTCGATTTGTCGTCACAAAATACGTCGGATTAGCCTCTTACCAGCAGCACTGGAACAATTTTTCCAATTTTGCATTTTTGCCTGTTCTTTTTGTTAATTGAAATCGGCTACATTGTAGTATGTACCATCGCGACTGGTCATTACTATATTCAACTTTTGACTATATGTTATGTGCCCTTCGGTAGCCCAGAAGACCTGAAATCTTTGGGCTAAGCCCATTTAACACACCCAGCAATTGCCTTACTTCTAAGTCGAAGACAATCTCAATGTCTTTATCTACGTGTAGAAAAACCACACCATTTGTACATGAAAAACACAAGGTACTTGATACAGTCTGCTGTAAAAAGTACAACTGAACACTGACCCACTTCAGTAAGGTGCCAAAAGATTTGGAATTGAGCCATGCATCGGCAGCTGTTGACAAATTGCAAATTTCCCTGGTTTCCATGGAGTAAGAGCCGTTGCTGTGCACGTGATTATGACATCAATGATCATTCAATTGTCGCTACAGCCAAAAGTATTAGTCGGAGAGCAACGCGGTTTGCACCATTCGATTTCTCGTCACAAAATACGTCGGATTAGCCTCTTACCAGCAGCACTGGAACAGTTTTTCCAATTTTGCATTTTTGCCTGGTCTTTTTGTTAATTGAAATCGGCTGCACTGTACTATGTACCATCGCGACTGGTCATTACTATATTCAACTTTTGACTATAAGTTATGTGCCCTTCGGTAGCCCAGAAGACCTGAAATCTTTGGGCCAAGCCCATTTAACTCACCCAGCAATTGCCTTACTTCTAAGTGCAAGACAATCTCAATGTCTTTATCTACGGATAGAAAAACCACACCATTTGTACGTGAAAAACACAAGGTACTTGATACAGTCTGCTGTAAAAAGTACAACTAAACACTGGCCCACATTTATAAGGTGCCAAAAGATGCGGAATTTGGCCAGGCATCGGCAGCTGTTAAAAAATTGCATATTTTCCTGGTTTCCATGGAGTAAGAGCCGTTGCTGTGCACGTGATTATGACATAAATGATCATTGAATTGTCACTACAGGCAAAAGTATTGGTCGGAGAGCAACGCGGTTTGCACCATTCGATTTGTCGTCACAAAATACGTCGGATTAGCCTCTTACCAGCAGCACTGGAACAGTTTTTCCACTTTTGCATTTTTGCCTGTTCTTTTTGTTAATTGAAATCGGCTACATTGTAGTATGTACCATCGCGACTGGTCATTACTATATTCAACTTTTGACTATATGTTATGTGCCCTTCGGTAGCCCAGAAGACCTGAAATCTTTGGGCTAAGCCCATTTAACACACCCAGCAATTGCCTTACTTCTAAGTCGAAGACAATCTCAATGTCTTTATCTACGTGTAGAAAAACCACACCATTTGTACATGAAAAACACAAGGTACTTGATACAGTCTGCTGTAAAAAGTACAACTGAACACTGACCCACTTCAGTAAGGTGCCAAAAGATTTGGAATTGAGCCATGCATCGGCAGCTGTTGACAAATTGCAAATTTCCCTGGTTTCCATGGAGTAAGAGCCGTTGCTGGGCACGTGATTATGACATAAATGATCATTCAATTGTCACTACAGCCAAAAGTATTGGTCGGAGAGCAACGCGGTTTGCACCATTCGATTTCTCGTCAAAAAATACGTCGGATTAGTCTCTTACCAGCAGCACTGGAACAGTTTTTCCACTTTGGCATTTTTACCTGGTCTTTTTGTTAATTGAAATCGGCTACACTGTACTCTGTACAATCGCGACTGGTCATTACTATATTCAACTTTTGACTATAAGTTAAGTGCCCTTCGGTAGCCCAGAAGCCCTGTAATCTTTGGGCCAAGCCCATTTAACTCACCCAGCAATTGTCTTACTTCTATGTGCAAGACAATCTCAATGTCTTTATCTACGTGTAGAAAAACCACACCATTTGTACATAAAAAACACAAGGTACTTGATACAGTCTGCTGTAAAAAGTACAACTAAACACTGACCCACATTTATAAGGTGCCAAAAGATGTGGAATTGGGCCAGGCATCGGCAGCTGTTAAAAAATTGCAAATATCCCTGGTTTCCATGGAGTAAGAGCCGTTGCTGGGCACGTGATTATGACATAAATGATCATTCAATTGTCACTACAGGCAAAAGTATTGGTCGGAGAGCAACGCGGTTTGCACCATTCGATTTGTCGTCACAAAATACGTCGGATTAGCCTCTTACCAGCAGCACTGGAACAATTTTTCCAATTTTGCATTTTTGCCTGTTATTTTTGTTAATTGAAATCGGCTACATTGTAGTATGTACCATCGCGACTGGTCATTACTATATTCAACTTTTGACTATATCTTATGTGCCCTTCGGTAGCCCAGAAGACCTGAAATCTTTGGGCTAAGCCCATTTAACACACCCAGCAATTGCCTTACTTCTAAGTCGAAGACAATCTCAATGTCTTTATCTACGTGTAGAAAAACCAGACCATTTGTACGTGAAAAACACAAGGTACTTGATATAGTCTGCTGTAAAAAGTACAACTGAACACTGACCCACAACAAAAAGGGACTAAAAGATGCGGAATTGAGCCAGGCATCGGCAGCTGTTGAAAAATTGTAAATTTCCCTGGTTTCCATGGAGTAAGAGCCGTTGCTGGGCACGTGATTATGACATAAATGATCATTCAATTGTCGCTACAGCCAAAAGTGTTAGTCGGAGAGCAACGCGGTTTGCACCATTCGATTTCTCGTCACAAAATACGTCGGATTAGCCTCTTACTACGCAGCACTAGAACAGTTTTTCCACTTTTGCATTTTTACCTGGTCTTTTTGTTAATTGAAATCGGCTACACTGTACTCTGTACAATCGCGACTGGTCATTACTATATTCAACTTTTGACTATAAGTTATGTGCCCTTCGGTAGCCCAGAAGATGTCAAATCTTTGGGCTAAGCCCATTTAACTCACCCAGCAATTGTCTTACTTCTAAGTGCAAGACAATCTCAATTTCTTTATCTACGTGTAGAAAAACCACACCATTTGTACGTGAAAAACACAAGGTGCTTGATACAGTCTGCTGTAAACAGTACAACTGAACACTGACCCACTTCAGTAAGGTGCCAAAAGATGCGGAATTGAGCCAGGCATCGGCAGCTGTTAAAAAATTGTAAATTTCCCTGGTTTCCATGGAGTAAGAGCCGTTGCTGGGCACGTGATTATGACATAAATAATCATTCAATTGTCACTACAGGCAAAGGTATTGGTCGGAGAGCAACGCGGTTTGCACCATTCGATTTGTCGTCACAAAATACGTCGGATTAGCCTCTTACCAGCAGCACTGGAACAATTTTTCCAATTTTGCATTTTTGCCTGGTCTTTTTGTTAATTGAAATCGGCTACACTGTACTATGTACCATCGCGACTGGTCATTACTATATTCAACTTTTGAATATATGTTATGTGCCCTTCGGTAGCCCAGAAGACCTGAAATATTTGGGCTAAGCCCATTTAACTCACCCAGCAATTGCCTTACTTCTAAGTGCAAGACAATCTCAATGTCTTTATCTACGTGTAGAAAAACCAGACCATTTGTACATAAAAAACACAAGGTACTTGATACAGTCTGCTGTAAAAAGTACAACTAAACACTGACCCACATTTATAAGGTGCCAAAAGATGCGGAATTGGGCCAGGCATCGGCAGCTGTTAAAAAATTGCAAATATCCCTGGTTTCCATGGAGTAAGAGCCGTTGCTGGGCACGTGATTATGACATAAATGATCATTGAATTGTCGCTACAGCCAAAAGTATTGGTCGGAGAGCAACGCGGTTTGCACCATTCGATTTCTCGTCACAAAATACGTCGTATTAGCCTTTTACCAGCAGCACTGGAACAGTTTTTCCACTTTTGCATTTTTACCTGGTCTTTTTGTTAATTGAAATCGGCTACACTGTACTCTGTACAATCGCGATTGGTCATTACTATATTCAACTTTTGACTATAAGTTATATGCCCTTCGGTAGCCCAGAAGACGTCAAATCTTTGGCCTAACCCCATTTAACTCACCCAGCAATTGTATTACTTCTAAGTCCAAGACAATCTCAATGTCTTTATCTACGTGTAGAAAAACCAGACCATTTGTACATAAAAAACACAAGGTACTTGAGACAGTCTGCTGTAAAAAGTACAACTAAACACTGACCCACATGAATAAGGTGCCAAAAGATGCGGAATTGAGCCAGGTATCGGCAGCTGTTGAAAAATTGCAAATTTCCCTGGTTTCCATGGAGTAAGAGCCGTTGCTGGGCACGTGATTATGACATAAATGATCATTCAATTGTCACTACAGCCAAAAGTATTGGTCGGAGAGCAACGCGGTTTGCACCATTCGATTTCTCGTCACAAAATACGTCGGATTAGCCTCTTACCAGCAGCACTGGAACAGTTTTTCCACTTTTGCATTTCTGCCTGGTCTTTTTGTTAATTGAAATCGGCTACACTGTACTCTGTACAATCGCGACTGGTCATTACTATATTCAACTTTTGACTATAAGTTATGTGCCCTTCGGTAGCCCAGAAGATCTGAAATCTTTGGGCTAAGCCCATTTAACTCACCCAGCAATTGCCTTACTTCTAAGTGCAAGACAATCTCAAAGTCTTTATCTACGTGTAGAAAAACCACACCATTTGTACGTGATAAACACAAGGTACTTGATACAGTCTGCTGTAAAAAGTACAACTGAACACTGACCCACTTTTATAAGGTGCCAAAAGATGCGGAATTGGGCCAGGCATCGGCAGCTGTTGAAAAATTGCAAATATCCCTGGTTTCCATGGAGTAAGAGCCGTTGCTGCGCACGTGATTATGACATAAATGATCAATGAATTTTCGCTACAGCCAAAAGTATTGGTCGGAGAGCAACGCGGTTTGCACCATTCGATTTCTCCTCACAAAATACGTCGGATTAGCCTCTTACCAGCAGCACTGGAACAATTTTTCCAAGTTTGCAATTTTGCCTGATCTTTTTGTTAATTGAAATCGGCTACATTGTACTATGTACAATCGCGACTGGTCATTACTATATTCAACTTTTGACTATATGTTATGTGCCCTTCGGTAGCCCAGAAGACGTCAAATCTTTGGGCTAAGCCCATTTAACTCACCCAGCAATTGCCTCACTTCTAAGTCGAAGACAATCTCAATGTCTTTATCTACGTGTAGAAAAACCAGACCATTTGTACATAAAAAACACAAGGTACTTGATACAGTCTGCTGTAAAAAGTACAACTGAACACTGACCCACTTCATTAAGGTGCCAAAAGATTCGGAATTGAGCCAGGCATCGGCAGCTGTTGACAAATTGCAAATTTCCCTGGTTTTCATGGAGTAAGAGCCGTTGCTACGCACGTGATTATGACATAAATGATCATTGAATTGTCGCTACAGCCAAAAGTATTGGTTGGAGAGCAACGCGGATTGCACCATTTGATTTCTCGTCACAAAATACGTCGGATTAGCCTCTTACTAGTAGCACTGGAACAGTTTTTCCACTTTTGCATTTTTCCCTGGTCTTTTTGTTAATTGAAACCGGCTACACTGTACTCTGTACAATCGCAACTGGTCATTACTATATTCAACTTTTGACTATAAGTTATGTGCCCTTCGGTAGCCCAGAAGACGTCAAATCTTTGGGCCAAGCCCATTTAACTCACCCAGCAATTGTCTTACTTCTAACTCCAAGATAATCTCAATGTCTTTATCTACGTGTAGAAAAACCACACCATTTGTACATAAAAAACACAAGGTACTTGATACAGTCTGCTGTAAAAAGTACAACTAAACACTGACCCACATTTATAAGGTGCCAAAAGATGCGGAACTGGGCCAGGCATCGGCAGCTGTTAAAAAATTGCAAATATCCCTGGTTTCCATGGAGTAAGAGCCGTTGCTGGGCACATAATTATGACATCAATGATCATTGAATTGTCGCTACAGCCAAAAGTATTGGTCGGAGAGGAACGCGGTTTGCACTATTTGATTTCTCGTCACAAAATACGTCGGATTAGCCTCTTACCAGCAGCACTGGAACAGTTTTTCCACTTTTGCATTTTTGCCTGGTCTTTTTGATAATTGAAATCGGCTACACTGTACTCTGTACAATCGCGACTGGTCATTACTATATTCAACTTTTGACTATAAATTATGTGCCCTTCGGTAGCCCAGAAGACCTGAAATCTTTCGGCTAAGCCCATTTAACTAACTCGGCAATTGTCTTACTTCTAAGTGCAAGACAATCTCAACGTCTTTATCTACGTGTAGAAAAACCACACCATTTGTACATAAAAAACACAAGGTACTTGATACAGTCTGCTGTAAAAAGTACAACTGACCACAGACCCACATGAATAAGGTGCCAAAAGATGCGGAATTGAGCCAGGTATCGGCAGCAGTTAAAAAAATTGCAAATTTCCCTGGTTTCCATGGAGTAAGAGCCGTTGCTGTGCACGTGATTATGACATAAATGATCATTCAATTGTCACTACAGGCAAAGGTATTGGTCGGAGAGCAACGCGGTTTGCACCATTCGATTTGTCGTCACAAAATACGTCGGATTAGCCTCTTACCAGCAGCACTGGAACAGTTTTTCCAATTTTGCATTTTTGCCTGGTCTTTTTGTTAATTGAAATCGGCTACACTGTACTATGTACCATCGCGACTAGTCATTACTATATTCAACTTTTGACTATATGTTATGTGCCCTTCGGTAGCCCAGAAGACCTGAAATATTTGGGCTAAGCCCATTTAACTCACCCAGCAATTGCCTTACTTCTAAGTGCAAGACAATCTCAATGTCTTTATCTACGTGTAGAAAAACCACACCATTTGCACATAAAAAACACAAGGTACTTGATACAGTCTGCTGTAAAAAGTACAACTGAACACTGACCCACTTCAGTAAGGTGCCAAAAGATGCGGAATTGAGCCAGGCATCGGCAGCTGTTGAAAAATTGTAAATTTCCCTGGTTTCCATGGAGTAAGAGCCGTTGCTGGGCACGTGATTATGACATCAATGATCATTGAATTGTCGCTACAGCCAAAAGTATTAGTCGGAGAGCAACGCGGTTTGCACCATTCGATTTCTCGTCACAAAATACGTCGGATTAGCCTCTTACCACGCAGCACTGGAACAGTTTTTCCACTTTTGCATTTTTACCTGGTCTTTTTGTTAATTGAAATCGGCTACACTGTACTCTGTAAAATCGCGACTGGTCATTACTATATTCAACTTTTGACTATAAGTTATGTGCCCTTCGGTAGCCCAGAAGACGTCAAATCTTTCGGCTAAGCCCATTTAACTCACCCAGCAATTGTCTTACTTCTAAGTGCAAGACAATCTCAATGTCTTTATCTACGTGTAGAAAAACCACACCATTTGTACGTGAAAAACACAAGGTACTTGATACAGTCTGCTGTAAACAGTACAACTGAACACTGACCCACTTCAGTAAGGTGCCAAAAGATGCGGAATTGAGCCAGGCATCGGCAGCTGTTAAAAAATTGTAAAGTTCCCTGGTTTCCATGAAGTAAGAGCCGTTGCTGGGCACGTGATTATGACATAAATGATCATTCAATTGTCACTACAGGCAAAGGTATTGGTCGGAGAGCAACGCGATTTGCACCATTCGATTTGTCGTCACAAAATACGTCGGATTAGCCTCTTACCAGCAGCACTGGAACAGTTTTTCCAATTTTGCATTTTTGCCTGGTCTTTTTGTTAATTGAAATCGGCTACACTGTACTATGTACCATCGCGACTGGTCATTACTATATTCAACTTTTGAATATATGTTATGTGCCCTTCGGTAGCCCAGAAGACCTGAAATATTTGGGCTAAGCCCATTTAACTCACCCAGCAATTCCCTTACTTCTAAGTGCAAGACAATCTCAATGTCTTTATCTACGTGTAGAAAAACCACACCATTTGTACATAAAAAACATAAGGTACTTGATACAGTCTGCTGTAAAAAGTACAACTAAACACTGACCCACATTTATAAGGTGCCAAAAGATGCGGAATTGGGCCAGGCATCGGCAGCTGTTAAAAAATTGCAAATATCCCTGGTTTCCATGGAGTAAGAGCCGTTGCTGGGCACGTGATTATGACATAAATGATCATTAAATTGTCGCTACAGCCAAAAGTATTGGTCGGAGAGCAACGCGCTTTGCACCATTCGATTTCTCGTCACAAAATACGTCGTATTAGCCTCTTACCAGCAGCACTGGAACAGTTTTTCCACTTTTGCATTTTTACCTGGTCTTTTTGTTAATTGAAATCGGCTACACTGTACTCTGTACAATCGCGATTGGTCATTACTATATTCAACTTTTGACTATAAGTTATATGCCCTTCGGTAGCCCAGAAGACGTCAAATCTTTGGCCTAACCCCATTTAACTCACCCAGCAATTGTATTACTTCTAAGTCCAAGACAATCTCAATGTCTTTATCTACGTGTAGAAAAACCAGACCATTTGTACATAAAAAACACAAGGTACTTGATACAGTCTGCTGTAAAAAGTACAACTGAACACTGACCCACTTTAGTAAGGTGCCAAAAGATGCGGAATTGAGCCAGGCATCGGCAGCTGTTGAAAAATTGTAAATTTCCCTGGTTTCCATGGAGTAAGAGCCGTTGCTGGGCACGTGATTATGACATCAATGATCATTGAATTGTCGCTACAGCCAAAAGTATTGGTCGGAGAGCAACGCGGTTTGCACCATTCGATTTCTCGTCACAAAATACGTCGGATTAGCCTCTTACCACGCAGCACTGGAACAGTTTTTCCACTTTTGCATTTTTACCTGGTCTTTTTGTTAATTGAAATCGGCTACACTGTACTCTGTACAATCGCGACTGGTCATTACTATATTCAACTTTTGACTATAAGTTATGTGCCCTTCGGTAGCCCAGAAGATGTCAAATCTTTCGGCTAAGCCCATTTAACTCACCCAGCAATTGTCTTACTTCTAAGTGCAAGACAATCTCAATGTCTTTATCTACGTGTAGAAAAACCAGACCATTTGTACGTGAAAAACACAAGGTACTTAATACAGTCTGCTGTAAAAAGTACAACTAAACACTGACCCACATTTATAAGGTGCCAAAAGATGCGGAATTGGGCCAGGCATCGGAAGCTGTTGAAAAATTGCAAATTTCCCTGGTTTCCATGGAGTAAGAGCCGTTGCTGGGCACGTGATTATGACATAAATGATCATTCAATTGTCACTACAGCCAAAAGTATTGGTCGGAGAGCAACGCGGATTGCACCATTCGATTTCTGGTCACAAAATACGTTGGATTAGCCTCTTACCAGCAGCACTGGAACAGTTTTTCCACTTTTGCATTTTTGCCTGGTCTTTTTGTTAATTGAAATCGGCTACACTGTACTCTGTACAATCGCGAGTGGTCATTACTATATTTAACTTTTGACTATAAGTTATGTGCCCTTCGGTAGCCCAGAAGACGTCAAATCTTTCGGCTAAGCCCATTTAACTCACCCAGCAATTGTCTTACTTCTAAGTCCAAGACAATCTCAATGTCTTTATCTACGTGTAGAAAAACCACACCATTTGTACGTGAAAAACACAAGGTACTTGATACAGTCTGCTGTAAAAGGTACAACTGACCACAGACCCACATGAATAAGGTGCCAAAAGATGCGGAATTGAGCCAGGTATCGGCAGCTGTTGAAAAATTGCAAATTTCCCTGGTTTCCATGGAGTAAGAGCCGTTGCTGGGCACGTGATTATGACATAAATGATCATTCAATTGTCACTACAGCCAAAAGTATTGGTCGGAGAGCAACGCGGTTTGCACCATTCGATTTCTCGTCACAAAATACGTCGGATTAGCCTCTTACCAGCAGCACTGGAACAGTTTTTCCACTTTTGCATTTTTGCCTGGTCTTTTTGTTAATTGAAATCGGCTACACTGTACTCTGTACAATCGCGACTGGTCATTACTATATTCAACTTTTGACTATAAGTTATGTGCCCTTCGGTAGCCCAGAAGATGTCAAATCTTTGGGCTCAGCCCATTTAACTCACCCAGCAATTGTCTTACTTCTAAGTCCAAGACAATCTCAATGTCTTTATCTACGTGTAGAAAAACCACACCATTTGTACGTGAAAAACACAAGGTACTTGATACAGTCTGCTGTAAAAAGTACAACTAAACACTGACCCACATTTATAAGGTGCCAAAAGATGCGGAATTGGGCCAGGCATCGGCAGCTGTTAAAAAATTGCAAATATCCCTGGTTTCCATGGAGTAAGAGCCGTTGCTGGGCACGTGATTATGACATAAATGATCATTCAATTGTCGCTACAGCCAAAAGTATTGGTCGGAGAGCAACGCAGTTTGCACCATTCGATTTCTCGTCACAAAATACGTCGGATTAGCCTCTTACCAGCAGCACTGGAACAGTTTTTCCACTTTTGCATTTTTGCCTGGTCTTTTTGTTAATTGAAATCGGCTACACTGTACTCTGTACAATCGCGACTGGTCATTACTATATTCAACTTTTGACTATAAGTTATGTGCCCTTCGGTAGCCCAGAAGACCTGAAATCTTTGGGCTAAGCCCATTTAACTCAACCAGCAATTGCCTTACTTCTAAGTGCAAGACAATCTCAATGTCTTTATCTACGTGTAGAAAAACCAGACCATTTGTACATGAAAAACACAAGGTACTTGATACAGTCTGCTGTAAAAAGTACAACTAAACACTGACCCATGGAGTAAGAGCCGTTGCTGTGCACGTGATTATGACATCAATGATCATTCAATTGTCACTACAGGCAAAAGTATTGGTCGGAGAGCAACGCGGTTTGCACCATTCGATTTGTCGTCACAAAATACGTCGGATTAGCCTCTTACCAGCAGACCTGGAACAATTTTTCCAATTTTGCTTTTTTGCCTGGTCTTTTTGTTAATTGAAATCGGCTACACTGTACTATGTACCATCGCGACTGGTCATTACTATATTCAACTTTTGACTATAAGTTATGTGCCCTTCGGTAGCCCAGAAGACGTCAAATCTTTGGGCTAAGCCCATTTAACTCACCCAGCAATTGTATTACTTCTAAGTCCAAGACAATCTCAATGTCTTTATCTACGTTTAGAAAAACCAGACCATTTGTACATAAAAAACACAAGGTACTTGATACAGTCTGCTGTAAAAAGTACAACTGAACACTGACCCACTTCAGTAAGGTGCCAAAAGATGCGGAATTGAGCCAGGCATCGGCAGCTGTTGAAAAATTGTAAATTTCCCTGGTTTCCATGGAGTAAGAGCCGTTGCTGGGCACGTGATTATGACATCAATGATCAATGAATTGTCGCTACAGCCAAAAGTATTAGTCGGAGAGCAACGCGGTTTGCACCATTCGATTTCTCGTCACAAAATACGTCGGATTAGCCTCTTACCACGCAGCACTGGAACAGTTTTTCCACTTTTGCATTTTTACCTGGTCTTTTTGTTAATTGAAATCGGCTACACTGTACTCTGTACAATCGCGACTGGTCATTACTATATTCAACTTTTGACTATAAGTTATGTGCCCTTCGGTAGCCCAGAAGATGTCAAATCTTTCGGCTAAGCCCATTTAACTCACCCAGGAATTGTCTTACTTCTAAGTGCAAGACAATCTCAATGTCTTTATCTACGTGTAGAAAAACCACACCATTTGTACGTGAAAAACACAAGGTACTTGATACAGTCTGCTGTAAACAGTACAACTGAACACTGACCCACTTCAGTAAGGTGCCAAAAGATGCGGAATTGAGCCAGGCATCGGCAGCTGTTAAAAAATTGTAAAGTTCCCTGGTTTCCATGGAGTAAGAGCCGTTGCTGGTGCACGTGATTATGACATAAATGATCATTCAGTTGTCACTACAGGCAAAAGTATTAGTCGGAGAGCAACGCGGTTTGCACCATTCGATTTCTCGTCACAAAATACGTCGGAATAGCCTCTTACCAGCAACACTGGAACAGTTTTTCCACTTTTGCATTTTTACCTGGTCTTTTTGTTAATTGAAATCGGCTACACTGTACTCTGTACAATCGCGACTGGTCATTACTATATTCAACTTTTGACTATAAGTTATGTGCCCTTCGGTAGCCCAGAAGACCTGAACTCTTTGGGCCAAGCCCATTTAACTCACCCAGCAATTGTCTTACTTCTAAGTCCAAGACAATCTCAATGTCTTTATCTACGTGTAGAAAAACCACACCATTTGTACGTGAAAAACACAAGGTACTTGATACAGTCTGCTGTAAAAAGTACAACTAAACACTGACCCACATTTATAAGGTGCCAGAAGATGCGGAATTGGGCCAGGCATCGGAAGCTGTTGAAAAATTGCAAATTTCCCTGGTTTCCATGGAGTAAGAGCCGTTGCTGGGCACGTGATTATGACATAAATGATCATTCAATTGTCACTACAGCCAAAAGTATTGGTCGGACAGCAACGCGGATTGCACCATTCGATTTCTGGTCACAAAATACGTCGGATTAGCCTCTTACCAGCAGCACTGGAACAGTTTTTCCACTTTTGCATTTTTGCCTGGTCTTTTTGTTAATTGAAATCGGCTACACTGTACTATGTACAATCGCGACTGGTCATTACTATATTTAACTTTTGACTATAAGTTATGTGCCCTTCGGTAGCCCAGAAGACGTCAAATCTTTGGGCTCAGCCCATTTAACTCACCCAGCAATTGTCTTACTTCTAAGTCCAAGACAATCTCAATGTCTTTATCTACGTGTAGAAAAACCACACCATTTGTACGTGATAAACACAAGGTACTTGATACAGTCTGCTGTAAAAAGTACAACTGACCACAGACCCACATGAATAAGGTGCCAAAAGATGCGGAATTGAGCCAGGTATCGGCAGCTGTTGAAAAATTGCAAATTTCCCTGGTTTCCATGGAGTAAGAGCCGTTGCTGGGCACGTGATTATGACATAAATGATCATTCAATTGTCACTACAGCCAAAAGTTTTGGTCGGAGAGCAACGCGGTTTGCACCATTCGATTTCTCGTCACAAAATACGTCGGATTAGCCTCTTACCAGCAGCACTGGAACAGTTTTTCCACTTTTGCATTTTTGCCTGGTCTTTTTGTTAATTGAAATCGGCTACACTCTACTCTGTACAATCGCGACTGGTCATTACTATATTCAACTTTTGACTATAAGTTATGTGCCCTTTGGTAGCCCAGAAGATCTGAAATCTTTGGGCTAAGCCAATTTAACTCACCCAGCAATTGCCTTACTTCTAAGTGCAAGACAATCTCAAAGTCTTTATCTACGTGTAGAAAAACCACACCATTTGTACGTGATAAACACAAGGTACTTGATACAGTCTGCTGTAAAAAGTACAACTGAACACTGACCCACTTTTATAAGGTGCCAAAAGATGCGGAATTGGGCCAGGCATCGGCAGCTGTTAAAAAATTGCAAATATCCCTGGTTTCCATGGAGTAAGAGCCGTTGCTGGGCACGTGATTATGACATCAATGATTATTGAATTGTCGCTACAGCCAAAAGTATTAGTCGGAGAGCAACGCGGTTTGCACCATTCGATTTCTCGTCACAAAATACGTCGGATTAGCCTCTTACCAGCAGCACTGGAACAGTTTTTCCACTTTTGCATTTTTACCTGGTCTTTTTGTTAATTGAAATCGGCTACACTGTACTCTGTACAATCGCGACTGGTCATTACTATATTCAACTTTTGACTATAAGTTATGTGCCCTTCGGTAGCCCAGAAGATGTCAAATCTTTCGGCTCAGCCCATTTAACTCACCCAGCAATTGTCTTACTTCTAAGTCCAAGACAATCTCAATGTCTTTATCTACGTGTAGAAAAACCACACCATTTGTACGTCAAAAACACAAGGTACTTGATACAGTCTGCTGTAAAAAGTACAACTAAACACTGACCCACATTTATAAGGTGCCAAAAGATGCGGAATTGGGCCAGGCATCGGCAGCTGTTAAAAAATTGCAAATATCCCTGGTTTCCATGGAGTAAGAGCCGTTGCTGGGCACGTGATTATGACATAAATGATCATTCAATTGTCGCTACAGCCAAAAGTATTGGTCGGAGAGCAACGCGGTTTGCACCATTCGATTTCTCGTCAAAAAATACGTCGGATTAGCCTCTTACCAGCAGCACTGGAACAGTTTTTCCACTTTTGCATTTTTGCCTGGTCTTTTTGTTAATTGAAATCGGCTACACTGTACTCTGTACAATCGCGACTGGTCATTACTATATTCAACTTTTGACTATAAGTTATGTGCCCTTCGGTAGCCCAGAAGACCTGAAATCTTTGGGCTAAGCCCATTTAACTCACCCAGCAATTGCCTTACTTCTAAATGCAAGACAATCTCAATGTCTTTATCTACGTGTAGAAAAACCACACCATTTGTACATGAAAAACACAAGGTACTTGATACAGTCTGCTGTAAAAAGTACAACTGAACACTGACCCACTTCAGTAAGGTACCAAAAGATGCGGAATTGAGCCAGGCATCGGCACCTGTTAAAAATTGGAAATTTCCCTGGTTTCCATGGAGTAAGAGCCGTTGCTGGGCACGTGATTATGACATAAATGATCATTCAATTGTCACTACAGCCAAAAGTATTGGTCGGAGAGCAACGCGGTTTGCACCATTCGATTTCTCGTCACAAAATACGTCGGATTAGCCTCTTACCAGCAGCACTGGAACAGTTTTTCCACTTTTGCATTTTTACCTTGTCTTTTTGTTAATTGAAATCGGCTACACTGTACTCTGTACAATCGCGACTGGTCATTACTATATTCAACTTTTGACTATAAGTTATATGCCCTTCAGTAGCCCAGAAGACCTGAAATCTTTGGGCCAAGCCCATTTAACTCACACAGCAATTGCCTTACTTCTAAGTCCAAGACAATCTCAGTGTCTTTATCTACCTGTAGAAAAACCACACCATTTGTACATAAAAAACACAAGGTACTTGATACAGTCTGCTGTAAAAAGTACAACTAAACACTGACCCACATTTATAAGGTGCCAAAGGATGCGGAATTTGGCCAGGCATCGGCAGCTGTTAAAAAATTGCATATTTTCCTGGTTTCCATGGAGTAAGAGCCGTTGCTGTGCACGTGATTATGACATAAATGATCATTCAATTGTCACTACAGGCAAAAGTATTGGTCGGAGAGCAACGCGGTTTGCACCATTCGATTTGTCGTCACAAAATACGTCGCATTAGCCTCTTACCAGCAGCACTGGAACAATTTTTCCAATTTTGCATTTTTGCCTGGTTTTTTTGTTAATTGAAATCGGCTACATTGTACTATGTACCATCGCGACTGGTCATTACTATATTCAACTTTTGACTATAAGTTATGTGCCCTTCGGTAGCCCAGAAGACGTCAAATCTTTGGGCTAAGCCCATTTAACTCACCCAGCAATTGCCTTACTTCTAAGTCGAAGACAATCTCAATGTCTTTATCTACGTGTAGAAAAACCACACCATTTGTACATGAAAAACACAAGGTACTTGATACAGTCTGCTGTAAAAAGTACAACTGAACACTGACCCACTTCAGTAAGGTGCCAAAAGATGCGGAATTGAGCCAGGCATCGGCAGCTGTTGACAAATTGCAAATTTCCCTGGTTTCCATGGAGTAAGAGCCGTTGCTACGCACGTGATTATGACATCAATGATCATTCAATTGTCACTACAGCCAAAAGTATTGGTCGGAGAGCAACGCGGATTGCACCATTTGATTTCTCGTCACAAAATACGTCGGATTAGCCTCTTACTAGTAGCACTGGAACAGTTTTTCCACTTTTGCATTTTTGCCTGGTCTTTTTGTTAATTGAAATCGGCTACACTGTATTATGTACAATCGCGACTGGTCATTACTATATTCAACTTTTGACTATAAGTTATGTGCCCTTCGGTAGCCCAGAAGACGTAAAATCTTTGGGCTAAGCCCATTTAACTCACCCAGCAATTGCCTTACTTCTAAGTGCAAGACAATCTCAATGTCTTTATCTACGTGTAGAAAAACCAGACCATTTGTACATAAAAAACACAAGGTACTGTATACAGTCTGCTGTAAAAAGTACAACTAAACACTGACCCACATTTATAAGGTGCCAAATGATGCGGAATTGGGCCAGGCATCGGCAGCTGTTGAAAAATTGCAAATATCCCTGGTTTCCATGGAGTAAGAGCCGTTGCTGGGCACATAATTATGACATCAATGATCATTGAATTGTCGCTACAGCCAAAAGTATTGGTCGGAGAGCAACGCGGTTTGCACCATTCGATTTCTCGTCACAAAATACGTCGGATTAGCCTCTTACCAGCAGCACTGGAACAGTTTTTCCACTTTTGCATTTTTACCTGGTCTTTTTGTTAATTGAAATCGGCTACACTGTACTCTGTACAATCGCGACTGGTCATTACTATATTCAACTTTTGACTATAAATTATGTGCCCTTCGGTAGCCCAGAAGACCTAAAATCTTTCGGCTAAGCCCATTTAACTCACCCAGCAATTGCCTTACTTCTAAGTGCAAGACAATCTCAATGTCTTTATCTACGTGTAGAAAAACCACACCATTCGGACGTGAAAAACACAAGGTACTTGATACAGTCTGCTGTAAAAAGTACAACTGAACACTGACCCACTTCAGTAAGGTGCCAAAAGATGCGGAATTGAGCCAGGCATCGGCAGCTGTTGAAAAATTGCAAATATCCGTGGTTTCCATGGAGTAAGAACCGTTGCTGGGCACGTGATTATGACATAAATGATCATTGAATTTTCGCTACAGCCAAAAGTATTGGTCGGAGAGCAACGCGGTTTGCACCATTCGATTTCTCGTCACAAAATACGTCGGATTAGCCTCTTACCAGCAGCACTGGAACAGTTTTTCCACTTTTGCTTTTTTGCCTGGTCTTTTTGTTAATTGAAATCGGCTACACTGTACTCTGTACAATCGCGACTGGTCATTACTATATTCAACTTTTGACTATAAATTATGTGCCCTTCGGTAGCCCAGAAGACCTGAAATCGTTGGGCTAAGCCCATTTAACTCACCCGGCAATTGTCTTACTTCTAAGTCCAAGACAATCTCAATGTCTTTATCTACGTGTAGAAAAACCAGACCATTTCTACATAAAAAACACAAGGTACTTGATACAGTCTGCTGTAAAAAGTACAACTGAACACTGACCCACTTCAGTAAGGTGCCAAAAGATGCGGAATTGAGCCAGGTATCGGCAGCTGTTGAAAAATTGCAAATTTCCCTGGTTTCCATGGAGTAAGAGCCGTTGCTGGGCACGTGATTATGACATAAATGATCATTGAATTGTCACTACAGCCAAAAGTATTGGTCGGAGAGCAACGCGGTTTGCACTGTTCGATTTCTCGTCACAAAATACGTCGGATTAGCCTCTTACCAGCAGCACTGGAACAGTTTTTCCACTTTTGCATTTTTGCCTGGTCTTTTTGTTAATTGAAATCGGCTACACTGTACTCTGTACAATCGCGACTGGTCATTACTATATTCAACTTTTGACTATAAGTTATGTGCCCTTCGGTAGCCCAGAAGATCTAAAATCTTTGGGCTAAGCCCATTTAACTCACCCAGCAATTGCCTTACTTCTAAGTGCAAGACAATCTCAAAGTCTTTATCTACGTGTAGAAAAACCACACCATTTGTACGTGATAAACACAAGGTACTTGATACAGTCTGCTGTAAAAAGTACAACTGAACACTGACCCACTTTTATAATGTGCCAAAAGATGCGGAATTGGGCCAGGCATCGGCAGCTGTTAAAAAATTGCAAATATCCCTGGTTTCCATGGAGTAAGAGCCGTTGCTGGGCACGTGATTATGACATCAATGATTATTGAATTGTCGCTACAGCCAAAAGTATTGGTCGGAGAGCAACGCGGTTTGCACCATTCGATTTCTCGTCACAAAATACGTCGGATTAGCCTCTTACCAGCAGCACTGGAACAGTTTTTCCACATTTGCATTTTTACCTGGTGTTTTTGTTAATTGAAATCGGCTACACTGTACTCTGTACAATCGCGACTGGTCATTACTATATTCAACTTTTGACTATAAGTTATGTGCCCTTCGGTAGCCCAGAAGATGTCAAATCTTTGGGCTCATCCCATTTAACTCACCCAGCAATTGTCTTACTTCTAAGTCCAAGACAATCTCAATGTCTTTATCTACGTGTAGAAAAACCACACCATTTGTACGTGAAAAACACAAGGTACTTGATACAGTCTGCTGTAAAAAGTACAACTAAACACTGACCCACATTTATAAGGTGCCAAAAGATGCGGAATTGGGCCAGGCATCGGCAGCTGTTAAAAAATTGCAAATATCCCTGGTTTCCATGGAGTAAGAGCCGTTGCTGGGCACGTGATTATGACATAAATGATCATTCAATTGTCGCTACAGCCAAAAGTATTAGTCGGAGAGCAACGCGGTTTGCACCATTCGATTTCTCGTCACAAAATACGTCGGATTGGCCTCTTACCAGCAGCACTGGAACAGTTTTTCCACTTTTGCATTTTTGCCTGGTCTTTTTGTTAATTGAAATCGGCTACACTGTACTCTGTACAATCGCGACTGGTCATTACTATATTCAACTTTTGACTATAAGTTATGTGCCCTTCGGTAGCCCAGAAGACCTGAAATCTTTGGGCTAAGCCCATTTAACTCAACCAGCAATTGCCTTACTTCTAAGTGCAAGACAATCTCAATGTCTTTATCTACGTGTAGAAAAACCAGACCATTTGTACATGAAAAACACAAGGTACTTGATACAGTCTGCTGTAAAAAGTACAACTAAACACTGACCCACTTCAGTAAGGTGCCAAAAGATGCGGAATTGAGCCAGGTATCGGCAGCTGTTGAAAAATTGCAAATATCCCTGGTTTCCATGGAGTAAGAGCCGTTGCTGTGCACGTGATTATGACATAAATGATCATTCAATTGTCGCTACAGCCAAAAGTATTGGTCGGAGAGCAACGCGGTTTGCACCATTCGATTTGTCGTCACAAAATTCGTCGGATTAGCCTCTTACCAGCAGCACTGGAACAATTTTTCCAATTTTGCATTTTTGCCTGGTCTTTTTGTTAATTGAAATCGGCTGCACTGTACTATGTACCATCGCGACTGGTCATTACTATATTCAACTTTTGACTATAAGTTATGTGCCCTTCGGTAGCCCAGAAGACCTGAAATCTTTGGGCCAAGCCCATTTAACTCACCCAGCAATTGCCTTACTTCTAAGTGCAAGACAATCTCAAAGTCTTTATCTACGTGTAGAAAAACCACACCATTTGTACATAAAAAACACAAGGTACTTGATACAGTCTGCTGTAAAAAGTACAACTAAACACTGACCCACATTTATAAGGTGCCAAAGGATGCGGAATTTGGCCAGGCATCGGCAGCTGTTGAAAAATTGCATATTTTCCTGGTTTCCATGGAGTAAGAGCCGTTGCTGGGCACGTGATTATGACATCAATGATCATTCAATTGTCACTACAGGCAAAAGTATTGGTCGGAGAGCAACGCGGTTTGCACCATTCGATTTGTCGTCACAAAATACGTCGGATTAGCCTCTTACCAGCAGCACTGGAACAATTTTTCCAATTTTGCATTTTTGCCTGGTCTTTTTGTTAATTGAAATCGGCTACACTGTACTCTGTACCATCGCGACTGGTCATTACTATATTCAACTTTTGACTATATGTTTTGTGCCCTTCGCTAACCCATTAGCCCTGAAATCTTTGGCCCAAGCCCATTTAACTCACCCAGCAATTGTCTTACTTCTAAGTCCAAGACAATCTCAAAGTCTTTATCTACGTGTAGAAAAACCACACCATTTGTACATAAAAAACACAAGGTACTTGATACAGTCTGCTGTAAAAAGTACAACTGAACACTGACCCACTTCAGTAAGGTTCCAAAAGATGCGGAATTGAACCAGGTATCGGCAGCTGTTGAAAAATTGCAAATTTCCCTGGTTTCCATGGAGTAAGATCCGTTGCTGGGCACGTGATTATGACATAAATGATCATTCAATTGTCACTACAGCCAAAAGTATTGGTCGGAGAGCAACGCGGTTTGCACCATTCGATTTCTCGTCACAAAATACGTCGGATTATCCTCTTACCAGCAACACTGGAACAGTTTTTCCACTTTTGCGTTTTTGCCTGGTCTTTTTGTTAATTGAAATCGGCTACACTGTACTCTGTACAATCGCGACTGGTCATTACTATATTCAACTTTTGACTATAAGTTATGTGCCCTTCGGTAGCCCAGAAGACCTGAAATCTTTGGGCCAAGCCCATTTAACTCACCCAGCAATTGCCTTACTTCTAAGAGCAAGACAAGCTCAATGTCTTTATCTACGTGTAGAAAAACCACACCATTTGTACGTGAAAAACACAAGGTACTTGATACAGTCTGCTGTAAAAAGTACAACTGAACACTGACCCACTTCAGTAAGGTGCTAAAAGATGCGGAATTGAGCCAGGCATCGGCAGCTGTTGAAAAATTGCAAATTTCCCTGGTTTCCATGGAGTAAGAGCCGTTCCTGGGCACGTGATTATGACATAAATGATCATTGAATTGTCACTACAGCCAAAAGTATTGGTCGGAGAGCAACGCGGTTTGCACCATTCGATTTCTGGTCACAAAATACGTCGGATTAGCCTCTTACCAGCAGCACTGGAACAGTTTTTCCATTTTTGCATTTTTACCTTGTCTTTTTGTTAATTGAAATCGGCTACACTGTACTCTGTACAATGGCGACTGGTCATTACTATATTCAACTTATGACTAAAAGTTATGTGCCTTTCGGTAGCCCAGAAGACGTCAAATCTTTGGGCTAAGCCCATTTAACTCACCCAGCAATTGTCTTACTTCTAAGTCCAAGACAATCTCAATGTCTTTATCTACGTGTAGAAAAACCAGACCATTTGTACATAAAAAACACAAGGTACTTGATACAGTCTGCTGTAAAAAGTACAACTGACCACAGACCCACATGAATAAGGTGCCAAAAGATGCGGAATTGAGCCAGGTATCGGCAGCTGTTGAAAAATTGCAAGTTTCCCTGGTTTCCATGGAGTAAGAGCCGTTGCTGTGCACGTGATTATGACATCAATGATCATTCAATTGTCACTACAGGCAAAAGTATTGGTCGAAGAGCAACGCGGTTTGCACCATTCGATTTGTCGTCACAAAATACGTCGGATTAGCCTCTTACCAGCAGCACTGGAACAATTTTTCCAATTTTGCATTTTTGCCTGGTCTTTTTGTTAATTGAAATCGGCTACACTGTACTCTGTACCATCGCGACTGGTCATTACTATATTCAACTTTTGACTATATGTTTTGTGCCCTTCGCTAACCCAGAAGCCCTGAAATCTTTGGCCCAAGCCCATTTAACTCACCCAGCAATTGTCTTACTTCTAAGTCCAAGACAATCTCAAAGTCTTTATCTACGTGTAGAAAAACCACACCATTTGTACATAAAAAACACAAGGTACTTGATACAGTCTGCTGTAAAAAGTACAACTGAACACTGACCCACTTCAGTAAGGTTCCAAAAGATGCGGAATTGAACCAGGCATCGGCAGCTGTTGAAAAATTGCAAATTTCCCTGGTTTCCATGGAGTAAGAGCCGTTGCTGGGCACGTGATTATGACATAAATGATCATTGAATTGTCACTACAGCCAAAAGTATTGGTCGGAGAGCAACGCGGTTTGCACCATTCGATTTCTCGTCACAAAATACGTCGGATTAGCCTCTTACCAGCAGCACTGGAACAGTTTTTCCACTTTTGCATTTTTACCTTGTCTTTTTGTTAATTGAAATCGGCTACACTGTACTCTGTACAATCGCGACTGGTCATTACTATATTCAACTTTTGACTATAAGTTATATGCCCTTCAGTAGCCCAGAAGACCTGAAATCTTTGGGCCAAGCCCATTTAACTCACACAGCAATTGCCTTACTTCTAAGTCCAAGACAATCTCAGTGTCTTTATCTACGTGTAGAAAAACCACACCATTTGTACATAAAAAACACAAGGTACTTGATACAGTCTGCTGTAAAAAGTACAACTAAACACTGACCCACATTTACAAGGTGCCAAAGGATGCGGAATTTGGCCAGGCATCGGCAGCTGTTAAAAAATTGCATATTTTCCTGGTTTCCATGGAGTAAGAGCCGTTGCTGTGCACGTGATTATGACATAAATGATCATTCAATTGTCACTACAGGCAAAAGTATTGGTCGGAGAGCAACGCGGTTTGCACCATTCGATTTGTCGTCACAAAATACGTCGCATTAGCCTCTTACCAGCAGCACTGGAACAATTTTTCCAATTTTGCATTTTTGCCTGGTCTTTTTGTTAATTGAAATCCGCTACATTGTACTATGTACCATCGCGACTGGTCATTACTATATTCAACTTTTGACTATAAGTTATGTGCCCTTCGGTAGCCCAGAAGACGTCAAATCTTTGGGCTAAGCCCATTTAACTCACCCAGCAATTGCCTTACTTCTAAGTCGAAGACAATCTCAATGTCTTTATCTACGTGTAGAAAAACCACACCATTTGTACATGAAAAACACAAGGTACTTGATACAGTCTGCTGTAAAAAGTACAACTGAACACTGACCCACTTCAGTAAGGTGCCAAAAGATGCGGAATTGAGCCAGGCATCGGCAGCTGTTGAAAAATTGCAAATATCCGTGGTTTCCATGGAGTAAGAGCCGTTGCTACGCACGTGATTATGACATCAATGATCATTCAATTGTCACTACAGCCAAAAGTATTGGTCGGAGAGCAACGCGGATTGCACCATTTGATTTCTCGTCACAAAATACGTCGGATTAGCCTCTTACTAGTAGCACTGGAACAGTTTTTCCACTTTTGCATTTTTGCCTGGTCTTTTTGTTAATTGAAATCGGCTACACTGTATTATGTACAATCGCGACTGGTCATTACTATATTCAACTTTTGACTATAAGTTATGTGCCCTTCGGTAGCCCAGAAGACGTCAAATCTTTGGGCTAAGCCCATTTAACTCACCCAGCAATTGCCTTACTTCTAAGTGCAAGACAATCTCAATGTCTTTATCTACGTGTAGAAAAACCAGACCATTTGTACATAAAAAACACAGGGTACTGTATACAGTCTGCTGTAAAAAGTACAACTAAACACTGACCCACATTTATAAGGTGCCAAATGATGCGGAATTGGGCCAGGCATCGGCAGCTGTTGAAAAATTGCAAATATCCCTGGTTTCCATGGAGTAAGAGCCGTTGCTGGGCACATAATTATGACATCAATGATCATTGAATTGTCGCTACAGCCAAAAGTATTGGTCGGAGAGCAACGCGGTTTGCACCATTCGATTTCTCGTCACAAAATACGTCGGATTAGTCTCTTACCAGTAGCACTGGAACAGTTTTTCCACTTTTGCATTTTTGCCTGATCTTTTTGTTAATTGAAATCGGCTACACTGTACTCTGTACAATCGCGACTGGTCATTACTATATTCAACTTTTGACTATAAGTTATGTGCCCTTCGGTAGCCCAGAAGACGTCAAATCTTTTTGCCAAGCCCATTTAACTCACCCAGCAATTGCCTTACTTCTAAGTGCAATACAATCTCAATGTCTTTATCTACGTGTAGAAAAACCACACCATTTGTACGTGAAAAACACAAGGTACTTGATACAGTCTGCTGTAAAAAGTACAACTGAACACTGACCCACTTCAGTAAGGTGCCAAAAGATGCGGAATTGAGCCAGGTATCGGCAGCTGTTGAAAAATTGCAAATTTCCCTGGTTTCCATGGAGTAAGAGCCGTTGCTGGGCACGTGATTATGACATAAATGATCATTGAATTGTCACTACAGCCAAAAGTATTGGTCGGAGAGCAACGCGGTTTGCACCATTCGATTTCTCGCCGCAAAATACGTCGGATTAGCCTCTTACCAGCAGCACTGGAACAGTTTTTCCACTTTTGCATTTTTGCCTGGTCTTTTTGTTAATTGAAATCGGCTACACTGTACTCTGTACAATCGCGACTGGTCATTACTATATTCAACTTTTGACTATAAGTTATGTGCCCTTCGGTAGCCCAGAAGACCTGAAATCTTTCGGCTCAGCCCATTTAACTCACCCAGCAATTGCCTTACTTCTAAGTGCAAGACAATCTCAATGTCTTTATCTACGTGTAGAAAAACCACACCATTTGTACATGAAAAACACAAGGTACTTGATACAGTCTGCTGTAAAAAGTACAACTGAACACTGACCCACTTCAGTAAGGTGCCAAAAGATGCGGAATTGAGCCAGGCATCGGCAGCTGTTGAAAAATTGCAAATATCCCTGGTTTCCATGGAGTAAGAGCCGTTGCTGGGCATGTGATTATGACATAAATGATCATTGAATTTTCGCTACAGCCAAAAGTATTGGTCGGAGAGCAACGCGGTTTGCACCATTCGATTTCTCCTCACAAAATACGTCGCATTAGCCTCTTACCAGCAGCACTGGAACAGTTTTTCCACTTTTGCATTTTTACCTGGTCTTTTTGTTAATTGAAATCGGCTACACTGTACTCTGTACAATCGCGACTGGTCATTACTATATTCAACTTTTGACTATAAATTATGTGCCCTTCGGTAGCCCAGAAGACCTAAAATCTTTCGGCTAAGCCCATTTAACTCACCCAGCAATTGCCTTACTTCTAAGTGCAAGACAATCTCAATGTCTTTATCTACGTGTAGAAAAACCACACCATTCGGACGTGAAAAACACAAGGTACTTGATACAGTCTGCTGTAAAAAGTACAACTGAACACTGACCCACTTCAGTAAGGTGCCAAAAGATGCGGAATTGAGCCAGGCATCGGCAGCTGTTGAAAAATTGCAAATATCCGTGGTTTCCATGGAGTAAGAACCGTTCCTGGGCACCTGATTATGACATAAATGATCATTGAATTTTCGCTACAGCCAAAAGTATTGGTCGGAGAGCAACGCGGTTTGCACCATTCGATTTCTCGTCACAAAATACGTCGGATTAGCCTCTTACCAGCAGCACTGGAACAGTTTTTCCACTTTTGCTTTTTTGCCTGGTCTTTTTGTTAATTGAAATCGGCTACACTGTACTCTGTACAATCGCGACTGGTCATTACTATATTCAACTTTTGACTATAAATTATGTGCCCTTCGGTAGCCCAGAAGACCTGAAATCGTTGGGCTAAGCCCATTTAACTCACCCGGCAATTGTCTTACTTCTAAGTCCAAGACAATCTCAATGTCTTTATCTACGTGTAGAAAAACCAGACCATTTGTACATAAAAAACACAAGGTACTTGATACAGTCTGCTGTAAAAAGTACAACTGAACACTGACCCACTTCAGTAAGGTGCCAAAAGATGCGGAATTGAGCCAGGCATCGGCAGCTGTTGAAAAATTGCAAATATCCCTGGTTTCCATGGAGTAAGAGCCGTTGCTGGGCATGTGATTATGACATAAATGATCATTGAATTTTCGCTACAGCCAAAAGTATTGGTCGGAGAGCAACGCGGTTTGCACCATTCGATTTCTCGTCACAAAATACGTCGGATTAGCCTCTTACCAGCAGCACTGGAACAGTTTTTCCACTTTTGCATTTTTACCTGGTCTTTTTGTTAATTGAAATCGGCTACACTGTACTCTGTACAATCGCGACTGGTCATTACTATATTCAACTTTTGACTATAAATTATGTGCCCTTCGGTAGCCCAGAAGACCTAAAATCTTTCGGCTAAGCCCATTTAACTCACCCAGCAATTGCCTTACTTCTAAGTGCAAGACAATCTCAATGTCTTTATCTACGTGTAGAAAAACCACACCATTCGGACGTGAAAAACACAAGGTACTTGATACAGTCTGCTGTAAAAAGTACAACTGAACACTGACCCACTTCAGTAAGGTGCCAAAAGATGCGGAATTGAGCCAGGCATCGGCAGCTGTTGAAAAATTGCAAATATCCGTGGTTTCCATGGAGTAAGAACCGTTCCTGGGCACGTGATTATGACATAAATGATCATTGAATTTTCGCTACAGCCAAAAGTATTGGTCGGAGAGCAACGCGGTTTGCACCATTCGATTTCTCGTCACAAAATACGTCGGATTAGCCTCTTACCAGCAGCACTGGAACAGTTTTTCCACTTTTGCTTTTTTGCCTGGTCTTTTTGTTAATTGAAATCGGCTACACTGTACTCTGTACAATCGCGACTGGTCATTACTATATTCAACTTTTGACTATAAATTATATGCCCTTCGGTAGCCCAGAAGACCTGAAATCGTTGGGCTAAGCCCATTTAACTCACCCAGCAATTGTCTTACTTCTAAGTCCAAGACAATCTCAATGTCTTTATCTACGTGTAGAAAAACCAGACCATTTGTACGTGAAAAACACAAGGTACTTGATACAGTCTGCTGTAAAAAGTACAACTGAACACTGACCCACTTCAGTAAGGTGCCAAAAGATGCGGAATTGAGCCAGGTATCGGCAGCTGTTGAAAAATTGCAAATTTCCCTGGTTTCCATGGAGTAAGAGCCGTTGCTGGGCACGTGATTATGACATAAATGATCATTGAATTGTCACTACAGCCAAAAGTATTGGTCGGAGAGCAACGCGGTTTGCACCATTCGATTTCTCGTCACAAAATACGTCGGATTAGCCTCTTACCAGCAGCACTGGAACAGTTTTTCCACATTTGCATTTTTACCTGGTGTTTTTGTTAATTGAAATCGGCTACACTGTACTCTGTACAATCGCGACTGGTCATTACTATATTCAACTTTTGACTATAAGTTATGTGCCCTTCGGTAGCCCAGAAGATGTCAAATCTTTGGGCTCATCCCATTTAACTCACCCAGCAATTGTCTTACTTCTAAGTCCAAGACAATCTCAATGTCTTTATCTACGTGTAGAAAAACCACACCATTTGTACGTGAAAAACACAAGGTACTTGATACAGTCTGCTGTAAAAAGTACAACTAAACACTGACCCACATTTATAAGGTGCCAAAAGATGCGGAATTGGGCCAGGCATCGGCAGCTGTTAAAAAATTGCAAATATCCCTGGTTTCCATGGAGTAAGAGCCGTTGCTGGGCACGTGATTATGACATAAATGATCATTCAATTGTCGCTACAGCCAAAAGTATTGGTCGGAGAGCAACGCGGTTTGCACCATTCGATTTCTCGTCACAAAATACGTCGGATTGGCCTCTTACCAGCAGCACTGGAACAGTTTTTCCACTTTTGCATTTTTGCCTGGTCTTTTTGTTAATTGAAATCGGCTACACTGTACTCTGTACAATCGCGACTGGTCATTACTATATTCAACTTTTGACTATAAGTTATGTGCCCTTCGGTAGCCCAGAAGACCTGAAATCTTTGGGCTAAGCCCATTTAACTCAACCAGCAATTGCCTTACTTCTAAGTGCAAGACAATCTCAATGTCTTTATCTACGTGTAGAAAAACCAGACCATTTGTACATGAAAAACACAAGGTACTTGATACAGTCTGCTGTAAAAAGTACAACTAAACACTGACCCACTTCAGTAAGGTGCCAAAAGATGCGGAATTGAGCCAGGTATCGGCAGCTGTTGAAAAATTGCAAATATCCGTGGTTTCCATGGAGTAAGAGCCGTTGCTGTGCACGTGATTATGACATAAATGATCATTCAATTGTCGCTACAGCCAAAAGTATTGGTCGGAGAGCAACGCGGTTTGCACCATTCGATTTGTCGTCACAAAATTCGTCGGATTAGCCTCTTACCAGCAGCACTGGAACAATTTTTCCAATTTTGCATTTTTGCCTGGTCTTTTTGTTAATTGAAATCGGCTGCACTGTACTATGTACCATCGCGACTGGTCATTACTATATTCAACTTTTGACTATAAGTTATGTGCCCTTCGGTAGCCCAGAAGACCTGAAATCTTTGGGCCAAGCCCATTTAACTCACCCAGCAATTGTCTTACTTCTAAGTCCAAGACAATCTCAAAGTCTTTATCTACGTGTAGAAAAACCACACCATTTGTACATAAAAAACACAAGGTACTTGATACAGTCTGCTGTAAAAAGTACAACTAAACACTGACCCACATTTATAAGGTGCCAAAGGATGCGGAATTTGGCCAGGCATCGGCAGCTGTTAAAAAATTGCATATTTTCCTGGTTTCCATGGAGTAAGAGCCGTTGCTGGGCACGTGATTATGACATCAATGATCATTCAATTGTCACTACAGGCAAAAGTATTGGTCGGAGAGCAACGCGGTTTGCACCATTCGATTTGTCGTCACAAAATACGTCGCATTAGCCTCTTACCAGCAGCACTGGAACAATTTTTCCAATTTTGCATTTTTGCCTGGTCTTTTTGTTAATTGAATTCGGCTACACTGTACTCTGTACCATCGCGACTGGTCATTACTATATTCAACTTTTGACTATATGTTTTGTGCCCTTCGCTAACCCATTAGCCCTGAAATCTTTGGCCCAAGCCCATTTAACTCACCCAGCAATTGTCTTACTTCTAAGTCCAAGACAATCTCAAAGTCTTTATCTACGTGTAGAAAAACCACACCATTTGTACATAAAAAACACAAGGTACTTGATACAGTCTGCTGTAAAAAGTACAACTGAACACTGACCCACTTCAGTAAGGTTCCAAAAGATGCGGAATTGAACCAGGTATCGGCAGCTGTTGAAAAATTGCAAATTTCCCTGGTTTCCATGGAGTAAGAGCCGTTGCTGGGCACGTGATTATGACATAAATGATCATTCAATTGTCACTACAGCCAAAAGTATTGGTCGGAGAGCAACGCGGTTTGCACCATTCGATTTCTCGTCACAAAATACGTCGGATTAGCCTCTTACCAGCAACACTGGAACAGTTTTTCCACTTTTGCGTTTTTGCCTGGTCTTTTTGTTAATTGAAATCGGCTACACTGTACTCTGTACAATCGCGACTGGTCATTACTATATTCAACTTTTGACTATAAGTTATGTGCCCTTCGGTAGCCCAGAAGACCTGAAATCTTTGGGCAAGCCCATTTAACTCACCCAGCAATTGCCTTACTTCTAAGAGCAAGACAAGCCTCAATGTCTTTATCTACGTGTAGAAAAACCACACCATTTGTACGTGAAAAAACACAAGGTACTTGATACAGTCTGCTGTAAAAAGTACAACTGAACACTGACCCACTTCAGTAAGGTGCTAAAAGATGCGGAATTGAGCCAGGCATCGGCAGCTGTTGAAAAATTGCAAATTTCCCTGGTTTCCATGGAGTAAGAGCCGTTCTCCTGGGCACGTGATTATGACATAAATGATCATTGAATTGTCACTACAGCCAAAAGTATTGGTCGGAGAGCAACGCGGTTTGCAGCATTCGATTTCTCCTCACAAAATACGTCGGATTAGCCTCTTACCAGCAGCACTGGAACAGTTTTTCCATTTTTGCAT
>NW_027018230.1:0-53817 GCF_032854445.1 Liolophura sinensis | reverse complement strand
TTATATTCAACTTTTGATTATAAGTTATGTGCCCTTTGGTACCCCAGAAGACGTCAAATCTTTGGGCCAAGCCCATTTAACTCATCCAGCAATTGTCTTACTTCTAAGTCGAAGACAAACTCAATGTCTTTATCTACATGTTGAAAAACCACACCATTTGTATATAAAAAACACAAGGTACTTGATACAGTCTGCTGTAAAAAGTACAATTGAACACTGACAAACATCAATAAGGTGCCAAAAGATGCGCAATTGGGCCAGGCATCTCCAGCTGTTGAAAAATTGCAAATTTCCTTGGTTTCCATGGAGTAAGAGCCGTTGCTGGGCACGTAACTTTCACATAAATTCTCATTCAATTGTCGCTACAGCCAAAAGTATTGGCCGGAGAGCAACGCGGTTTGCACCATTCGATTTCTCGTCACAAAATACGTCGGATTAGCCTCTTACCAGCAGCATTGGAACAGGTTTTCCACTTTTGGATTTTTGCCTGGTCTTTTTGCTATTTGAAATCGGCTACATTTACAATGTACCATCGCGACTGGTCATTACTATAGTCAACTTTTGATTATAAGTTATGTGCCCTTCGGTAGTCCAGAAGACGTCAAATCTTTGGGCCAAGCCCATTTAACTCATCCAGCAATTGTCTTACTTCTAAGTCGAAGACAAACTCAATGTCTTTATCTACATGTTGAAAAACCACACCATTTGTATATAAAAAACACAAGGTACTTGATACACTCTGCTGTAAAAAGTACAATTAAACACTGACCCACATCAATAAGGTGCCAAAAGATGCGCAATTGGGCCAGGCATCTCCAGCTGTTGAAAAATTGCAAATTTCCTTGGTTTCCATGGAGTAAGAGCCGTTGTTAGGCACGTGATTTTCACATAAATGCTCATTCAATTGTAGCTACAGCCATAAGTGTTGGTCGGAGAGCAACGCGGTTTGCACCATTCGATTTCTCGTCACAAAATACGTCGGATTAAGCCTCTTACCAGCAGCATTGGAACAGTTTTACCACTTTTGGATTTTTGCTTGGGCTTTTTGCTAATTAAATTCGGCTACATTTACTATGTAATATCGCGACTGGTCATTACTATATTCAACTTTTGATTATAAGTTATGTGCCCTTCGGTAGCCCAGAAGACGTCAAATCTTTGGGCCAATCCCATTTAACTCATCCAGCAATTGTCTTACTTCTAAGTCGAAGACAAACTCAATGTCTTTATCTACATGTTGAAAAACCACACCATTTGTATATAAAAAACACAAGGTACTTGATACACTCTGCTGTAAAAAGTACAATTAAACACTGACCCACATCAATAAGGTGCCAAAAGATGCGCAATTGGGCCAGGCATCTCCAGCTGTTGAAAATTGCAAATTTCCTTGGTTTCCATGGAGTAAGAGGCGTTGCTGGTCACGTGATTTTCACATAAATGCTCATTCAATTGTCGCTACAGCCAAAAGTATTGGTCGGAGAGCAACGCGGTTTGCACCATTCGATTTCTCGTCACAAAATACGTCGGATTAGCTTCTTACCAGCAGTATTGGAACAGTTTTACCACTTTTGGATTTTTGCCTGGGCTTTTTGCTAATTAAATTCGGCTACATTTACTATGTAATATCGCGACTGGTCATTACTATAGTCAACTTTTGATTATAAGTTATGTGCCCTTCGGTAGCCCAGAAGACGTCAAATCTTTGGGCCAAGCCCATTTAACTCATCCAGCAATTGTCTTACTTCTAAGTCGAAGACAAACTCAATGTCTTTATCTACATGTTGAAAAAACCACACCATTTGTATATAAAAAACACAAGGTACTTGATACAGTCTGCTGTAAAAAGTATAATTAAACACTGACCCACATCAATAAGGTGCCAAAAGATGCGCAATTGGGCCAGGCATCTCCAGCTGTTGAAAAATTGCAAATTTCCTTGGTTTGCACGGAGTAAGAGCCGTTGTTAGGCACGTGATTTTCACATAAATGCTCATTCAATTGTAGCTACAACCATAAGTGTTGGTCGGAGAGCAACGCGGTTTGCACCATTCGATTTCTCGTCACAAAATACGTCGGATTAGCCTCTTACCAGCAGCATTGGAACAGTTTTTCCACTTTTGGATTTTTGCCTGGGCTTTTTGCTAATTAAATTCGGCTACATTTACTATGTAATATCGCGACTGGTCATTATTATATTCAACTTTTGATTATAAGTTATGTGCCCTTCGGTAGCCCAGAAGACGTCAAATCTTTGGGCCAAGCCCATTTAACTCATCCAGCAATTGTCTTACTTCTAAGTCGAAGACAAACTCAATGTCTTTATCTACATGTTGAAAAACCACACCATTTGTATATAAAAAACACAAGGTACTTGATACAGTCTGCTGTAAAAAGTACAATTAAACACTGACCCACATCAATAAGGTGCCAAAAGATGCGCAATTGGGCCAGGCATCTCCAGCTGTTGAAAAATTGCAAATTTCCTTGGTTTCCATGGAGTAAGAGCCGTTGTTAGGCACGTGATTTTCACATAAATGCTCATTCAATTGTCGCTACAGCCAACAGTATTGGTCGGAGAGCAACGCGGTTTGCACCATTCGATTTCTCGTCACAAAATACGTCGGATTAGCCTCTTACCAGCAGCATTGGAACAGTTTTTCCACTTTGGGATTTTTGCCTGGGCTTTTTGCTAATTAAATTCGGCTACATATTTTATGTAATATCGCGACTGGTCATTACTATATTCAACTTTTAATTATAAGTTATGTGCCCTTCGGTAGCCCAGAAGACGTCAAATCTTTGGGCCAAGCCCATTTAACTCATCCAGCAATTGTCTTACTTCTAAGTCGAAGACAAACTCAATGTCTTTATCTACATGTTGAAAAACCACACCATTTGTATATAAAAAACACAAGGTACTTGATACAGTCTGCTGTAAAAAGTACAATTAAACACTGACCCACATCAATAAGGTGCAAAAAGATGCGGAATTGGGCCAGGCATCTCCAGCTGTTGAAAAATTGCAAATTTCCTTGGTTTCCATGGAGTAAGAGCCGTTGTTAGGCACATGATTTTCACATAAATGCTCATTCAATTGTAGCTACAACCATAAGTGTTGGTCGGAGAGCAACGCGGTTTGCACCATTCGATTTCTCGTCACAAAATACGTCGGATTAGCCTCTTACCAGCAGCATTGGAACAGTTTTTCCACTTTTGGATTTTTGCCTAATTTTTTTGCTGATTCAAATCCACTACATTTACTATGTAATATCGCGACTGGTCATTACTATATTCAACTTTTGATTATAAGTTATGTGCCCTTCGGTAGCCCAGAAGACGTCAAATCTTTGGGCCAATCCCATTTAACTCATCCAGCAATTGTCTTACTTCTAAGTCGAAGACAAACTCAATGTCTTTATCTACATGTTGAAAAACCACAGCATTTGTATATAAAAAACACAAGGTACTTGATACAGTCTCCTGTAAAAAGCACAACTAAACACTGACCCACATCAATAAGGTGCAAAAAGATGCGGAATTGGGCCAGGCATCTCCAGCTGTTGAAAAATTGCAAATTTCCTTGGTTTCCATGGAGTAAGAGCCGTTGTTAGGCACGTGATTTTCACATAAATGCTCATTCAATTGTAGCTACAGCCATAAGTGTTTGTCGGAGAGCAACGCGGTTTGCACCATTCGATTTCTCGTCAGAAAATACGTCGGATTAGCCTCTTACCAGCAGCATTGGAACAGTTTTTCCACTTTTGGATTTTTGCCTGGGCTTTTTGCTAATTAAATTCGGCTACATTTACTATGTAATATCGCGACTGGTCATTACTATATTCAACTTTTGATTATAAGTTATGTGCCCTTCGGTAGCCCAGAAGACGTCAAATCTTTGGGCCAAGCCCATTTAACTCATCCAGCAATTGTCTTACTTCTAAGTCGAAGACAAACTCAATGTCTTTATCTACATGTTGAAAAACCACACCATTTGTATATAAAAACAACAAGGTACTTGATACAGTCTGCTGTAAAAAGTACAATTGAACACTGACCCACATCAATCAGGTGCCAAAAGATGCGGAATTGGGCCAGGCATCTCCAGCTGTTGAAAAATTGCAAATTTCCTTGGTTTCCATGGAGTAAGAGCCGTTGTTAGGCACGTGATTTTCACATAAATGCTCATTCAATTGTCGCTACAGCCAAAAGTATTGGTCGGAGAGCAACGCGGTTTGCACCATTCGATTTCTCGTCACAAAATACGTCGGATTAGCCTCTTACCAGCAGCATTGGAACAGTTTTTCCACTTTTGGATTTTTGCCTGGGCTTTTTGCTAATTCAATTTGGCTACATTTACTATGTAATATCGCGACTGGTCATTACTATATTCAACTTTTGATTATAAGTTATGTGCCCTTCGGTAGCCCAGAAGACGTCAAATCTTTGGGTCAAGCCCATTTAACTCATCCAGCAATTGTCTTACTTCTAAGTCGAAGACAAACTCAATGTCTTTATCTACAAGTTGGAAAACCACACCATTTGTATATAAAAACAAAAAGGTACTTGATACAGTCTGCTGTAAAAAGTACAATTGAACACTGACCCACATCAATAAGGTGCCAAAAGATGCGCAATTGGGCCAGGCATCTCCAGCTGTTGAAAAATTGCAAATTTCCTTGGTTTCCATGGAGTAAGAGCCGTTGCTGGGCATAGATTTTCACATAAATGCTAATTCAATTGTCGCTACAGCCAAAAGTATTGGTCGGAGAGCAACGCGGTTTGCACCATTCGATTTCTCGTCACAAAATACGTCGGATTAGCTTCTTACCAGCAGTATTGGAACAGTTTTTCCACTTTTGGATTTTTGCCTGGGCTTTTTGCTAATTGAAATCGGCTACATTTACTATGTAATATCGCGACTGGTCATTTCTATTGTCAACTTTTGATTATAAGTTATGTGCCCTTAGGTAGCCCAGAAGACGTCAAATCTTTGGGCCAAGCCCATTTAACTCATCCAGCAATTGTCTTACTTCTAAGTCGAAGACAAACTCAATGTCTTTATCTACATGTTGAAAAACCACACCATTTGTATATAAAAAACACAAGGTACTTGATACAGTCTGCTGTAAAAAGTACAATTAAACACTGACCCACATCAATAAGGTGCCAAAAGATGCGCAATTGGGCCAGGCATCTCCAGCTGTTGAAAAATTGCAAATTTCCTTGGTTTCCATGGAGTAAGAGCCGTTGTTAGGCACGTGATTTTCACATAAATGCTCATTCAATTGTCGCTACAGCCAAAAGTATTGGTCGGAGAGCAACGCGGTTTGCACCATTCGATTTCTCGTCACAAAATACGTCGGATTAGCTTCTTACCAGCAGTATTGGAACAGTTTTTCCACTTTGGGATTTTTGCCTGGGCTTTTTGCTAATTAAATTCGGCTACATTTACTATGTAATATCGCGACTGGTCATTACTATAGTCAACTTTTGATTATAAGTTATGTGCCCTTCGGTAGCCCTGAAGACGTCAAGTCTTTGGGCCAAGCCCATTTAACTCATCCAGCAATTGTCTTACTTCTAAGTCGAAGACAAACTCAATGTCTTTATCTACATGTTGAAAAACCACACCATTTGTATATAAAAAACACAAGGTACTTGATACAGTCTGCTGTAAAAAGTACAATTAAACACTGACCCACATCAATAAGGTGCCAAAAGATGCGCAATTGGGCCAGGCATCTCCAGCTGTTGAAAAATTGCAAATTTCCTTGGTTTCCATGGAGTAAGAGCCGTTGTTAGGCACGTGATTTTCACATAAATGCTCATTCAATTGTAGCTACAGCCATAAGTATTGGTCGGAGAGCAACGCGGTTTGCACCATTCGATTTCTCGTCACAAAATACGTCGGATTAGCCTCTTACCAGCAGCATTGGAACAGTTTTACCACTTTTGGATTTTTGCTTGGGCTTTTTGCTAATTGAATTCGGCTACATTTACTATGTAATATCGCGACTGGTCATTACTATATTCAACTTTTGATTATAAGTTATGTGCCCTTCGGTAGCCCAGAAGACGTCAAATCTTTGGGCCAAGCCCATTTAACTCATCCAGCAATTGTCTTACTTCTAAGTCGAAGACAAGCTCAATGTCTTTATCTACATGTTGAAAAACCACACCATTTGTATATAAAAAACACAAGGTACTTGATACAGTCTGCTGTAAAAAGTACAATTAAACACTGACCCACATCAATAAGGTGCCAAAAGATGCGCAATTGGACCAGGCATCTCCAGCTGTTGAAAAATTGCAAATTTCCTTGGTTTCCATGGAGTAAGAGCCGTTGTTAGGCACGTGATTTTCACATAAATGCTCATTCAATTGTCGCTACAGCCAAAAGTATTGGTCGGAGAGCAACGCGGTTTGCACCATTCGATTTCTCGTCACAAAATACGTCGGATTAGCCTCTTACCAGCAGCATTGGAACAGTTTTTCCACTTTTGGATTTTTGCCTGGGCTTTTTGCTAATTCAATTTGGCTACATTTACTATGTAATATCGCGACTGGTCATTACTATATTATACTTTTGATTATAAGTTATGTGCCCTTCGGTAGCCCAGAAGACGTCAAATCTTTGGGCCAAGCCCATTTAACTCATCCAGCAATTGTCTTACTTCTAAGTCGAAGACAAACTCAATGTCTTTATCTACATGTTTAAAAACCACACCATTTGTATATAAAAACAACAAGGTACTTGATACAGTCTGCTGTAAAAAGTACAATTGAACACTGACCCACATCAATAAGGTGCCAAAAGATGCGCAATTGGGCCAGGCATCTCCAGCTGTTGAAAAATTGCAAATTTCCTTGGTTTCCATGGAGTAAGAACCGTTGCTGGTCACGTGATCTTCACATAAATGCTCATTCAATTGTCGCTACAGCCAAAAGTATTGGTCGGAGAGCAACGCGGTTCGCACCATTCGATTTCTCGTCACAAAATACGTCGGATTAGCTTCTTACCAGCAGCATTGGAACAGTTTTTCCACTTTTGGATTGTTGCCTGGGCTTTTTGCTAATTAAATTCGGCTACATATTTTATGTAATATCGCGACTGGTCATTACTATATTCAACTTTTAATTATAAGTTATGTGCCCTTCGGTAGCCCAGAAGACGTCAAATCTTTGGGCCAAGCCCATTTAACTCATCCAGCAATTGTCTTACTTCTAAGTCGAAGACAAACTCAATGTCTTTATCTACATGTTGAAAAACCACACCATTTGTATATAAAAACAACAAGGTACTTGATACAGTCTGCTGTAAAAAGTATAATTAAACACTGACCCACATCAATAAGGTGAAAAAAGATGCGCAATTGGGCCAGGCATCTCCAGCTGTTGAAAAATTGCAAATTTCCTTGGTTTCCATGGAGTAAGAGCCGTTGCTGGTCACGTGATTTTCACATAAATGCTCATTCAATTGTCGCTACAGCCAAAAGTATTGGTCGGAGAGCAACGCGGTTTGCACCATTCGATTTCTCGTCACAAAATACGTCGGATTAGCCTCTTACCAGCAGCATTGGAACAGTTTTTCCACTTTTGGATTTTTGCCTGGGCTTTTTGCTAATTAAATTCGGCTACATTTACTATGTAATATCGCGACTGGTCATTACTATATTCAACTTTTGATTATAAGTTATTTGCCCTTCGGTAGCCCAGAAGACGTCAAATCTTTGGGCCAAGCCCATTTAACTCATCCAGCAATTGTCTTACTTCTAAGTCGAAGACAAACTCAATGTCTTTATCTACATGTTGAAAAACCACACCATTTGTATATAAAAAACACAAGGTACTTGATACACTCTGCTGTAAAAAGTACAATTAAACACTGACCCACATCAATAAGGTGCCAAAAGATGCGCAATTGGGCCAGGCATCTCCAGCTGTTGAAAAATTGCAAATTTCCTTGGTTTCCATGGAGTAAGAGCCGTTGTTAGGCACGTGATTTTCACATAAATGCTCATTCAATTGTAGCTACAGCCATAAGTGTTGGTCGGAGAGCAACGCGGTTTGCACCATTCGATTTCTCGTCACAAAATACGTCGGATTAGCCTCTTACCAGCAGCATTGGAACAGTTTTACCACTTTTGGATTTTTGCTTGGGCTTTTTGCTAATTAAATTCGGCTACATTTACTATGTAATATCGCGACTGGTCATTACTATATTCAACTTTTGATTATAAGTTATGTGCCCTTCGGTAGCCCAGAAGACGTCAAATCTTTGGGCCAATCCCATTTAACTCATCCAGCAATTGTCTTACTTCTAAGTCGAAGACAAACTCAATGTCTTTATCTACATGTTGAAAAACCACACCATTTGTATATAAAAAACACAAGGTACTTGATACACTCTGCTGTAAAAAGTACAATTAAACACTGACCCACATCAATAAGGTGCCAAAAGATGCGCAATTGGGCCAGGCATCTCCAGCTGTTGAAAAATTGCAAATTTCCTTGGTTTCCATGGAGTAAGAGGCGTTGCTGGTCACGTGATTTTCACATAAATGCTCATTCAATTGTCGCTACAGCCAAAAGTATTGGTCGGAGAGCAACGCGGTTTGCACCATTCGATTTCTCGTCACAAAATACGTCGGATTAGCTTCTTACCAGCAGTATTGGAACAGTTTTACCACTTTTGGATTTTTGCCTGGGCTTTTTGCTAATTAAATTCGGCTACATTTACTATGTAATATCGCGACTGGTCATTACTATAGTCAACTTTTGATTATAAGTTATGTGCCCTTCGGTAGCCCAGAAGACGTCAAATCTTTGGGCCAAGCCCATTTAACTCATCCAGCAATTGTCTTACTTCTAAGTCGAAGACAAACTCAATGTCTTTATCTACATGTTGAAAAACCACACCATTTGTATATAAAAAACACAAGGTACTTGATACAGTCTGCTGTAAAAAGTATAATTAAACACTGACCCACATCAATAAGGTGCCAAAAGATGCGCAATTGGGCCAGGCATCTCCAGCTGTTGAAAAATTGCAAATTTCCTTGGTTTGCACGGAGTAAGAGCCGTTGTTAGGCACGTGATTTTCACATAAATGCTCATTCAATTGTAGCTACAACCATAAGTGTTGGTCGGAGAGCAACGCGGTTTGCACCATTCGATTTCTCGTCACAAAATACGTCGGATTAGCCTCTTACCAGCAGCATTGGAACAGTTTTTCCACTTTTGGATTTTTGCCTGGGCTTTTTGCTAATTAAATTCGGCTACATTTACTATGTAATATCGCGACTGGTCATTACTATATTCAACTTTTGATTATAAGTTATGTGCCCTTCGGTAGCCCAGAAGACGTCAAATCTTTGGGCCAAGCCCATTTAACTCATCCAGCAATTGTCTTACTTCTAAGTCGAAGACAAACTCAATGTCTTTATCTACATGTTGAAAAACCACACCATTTGTATATAAAAAACACAAGGTACTTGATACAGTCTGCTGTAAAAAGTACAATTAAACACTGACCCACATCAATAAGGTGCCAAAAGATGCGCAATTGGGCCAGGCATCTCCAGCTGTTGAAAAATTGCAAATTTCCTTGGTTTCCATGGAGTAAGAGCCGTTGTTAGGCACGTGATTTTCACATAAATGCTCATTCAATTGTCGCTACAGCCAACAGTATTGGTCGGAGAGCAACGCGGTTTGCACCATTCGATTTCTCGTCACAAAATACGTCGGATTAGCCTCTTACCAGCAGCATTGGAACAGTTTTTCCACTTTGGGATTTTTGCCTGGGCTTTTTGCTAATTAAATTCGGCTACATATTTTATGTAATATCGCGACTGGTCATTACTATATTCAACTTTTAATTATAAGTTATGTGCCCTTCGGTAGCCCAGAAGACGTCAAATCTTTGGGCCAAGCCCATTTAACTCATCCAGCAATTGTCTTACTTCTAAGTCGAAGACAAACTCAATGTCTTTATCTACATGTTGAAAAACCACACCATTTGTATATAAAAAACACAAGGTACTTGATACAGTCTGCTGTAAAAAGTACAATTAAACACTGACCCACATCAATAAGGTGCAAAAAGATGCGGAATTGGGCCAGGCATCTCCAGCTGTTGAAAAATTGCAAATTTCCTTGGTTTCCATGGAGTAAGAGCCGTTGTTAGGCACATGATTTTCACATAAATGCTCATTCAATTGTAGCTACAACCATAAGTGTTGGTCGGAGAGCGACGCGGTTTGCACCATTCGATTTCTCGTCACAAAATACGTCGGATTAGCCTCTTACCAGCAGCATTGGAACAGTTTTTCCACTTTTGGATTTTTGCCTAATTTTTTTGCTGATTCAAATCCACTACATTTACTATGTACCATCGCGACTGGTCATTACTATAGTCAACTTTTAATTATAAGTTATGTGCCCTTCGGTAGTCCAGAAGACGTCAAATCTTTGGGCCAAGCCCATTTAACTCACCCAGCAATTGTCTTACTTCTAAGTCGAAGACAAACTCAATGTCTTTATCTACATGTTGAAAAACCACACCATTTGTATATAAAAAACACAAGGTACTTGATACAGTCTGCTGTAAAAAGTACAATTAAACACTGACCCACATCAATAAGGTGCCAAAAGATGCGCAATTGGGCCAGGCATCTCCAGCTGTTGAAAAATTGCAAATTTCCTTGGTTTCCATGGAGTAAGAGCCGTTGCTGGTCACGTGATTTTCACATAAATGCTCATTCAATTGTCGCTACAGCCAAAAGTATTGGTCGGAGAGCAACGCGGTTTGCACCATTCGATTTCTCGTCACAAAATACGTCGGATTAGCTTCTTACCAGCAGTATTGGAACAGTTTTACCACTTTGAGATTTTTGCCTGGGCTTTTTGCTAATTAAATTCGGCTACATTTACTATGTAATATCGCGACTGGTCATTACTATATTCAACTTTTGATTATAAGTTATGTGCCCTTCGGTAGCCCAGAAGACGTCAAATCTTTGGGCCAAGCCCATTTAACTCATCCAGCAATTGTCTTACTTCTAAGTCGAAGAAAAACTCAATGTCTTTATCTACATGTTGAAAAACCACACCATTTGTATATAAAAACAACAAGGTACTTGATACAGTCTGCTGTAAAAAGTACAATTGAACACTGACCCACATCAATAAGGTGCCAAAAGATACGCAATTGGGCCAGGCATCTCCAGCTGTTGAAAAATTGCAAATTTCCTTGGTTTCCATGGAGTAAGAGCCGTTGCTGGTCACGTGATTTTCACATAAATGCTCATTCAATTGTCGCTACAGCCAAAAGTATTGGTCGGAGAGCAACGCGGTTTGCACCATTCGATTTCTCGTCACAAAATACGTCGGATTAGCCTCTTACCAGCAGTATTGGAACAGTTTTTCCACTTTGGGATTTTTGCCTGGGCTTTTTGCTAATTAAATTCGGCTACATTTACTATGTAATATCGCGACTGGTCATTACTATAGTCAACTTTTGATTATAAGTTATGTGCCCTTCGGTAGCCCAGAAGACGTCAAATCTTTGGGCCAAGCCCATTTAACTCATCCAGCAATTGTCTTACTTCTAAGTCGAAGACAAACTCAATGTCTTTATCTACATGTTGAAAAAACCACACCATTTGTATATAAAAAACACAAGGTACTTGATACAGTCTGCTGTAAAAAGTACAATTAAACACTGACCCACATCAATAAGGTGCAAAAAGAAGCGCAATTGGGCCAGGCATCTCCAGCTGTTGAAAAATTGCAAATTTCCTTGGTTTCCATGGAGTAAGAGCCGTTGTTAGCCACGTGGTTTTCACATAAATGCTCATTCAATTGTCGCTACAGCCAAAAGTATTGGTCGGAGAGCAACGCGGTTTGCACCACTCGATTTCTCGTCACAAAATACGTCGGATTAGCCTCTTATCAGCAGCACTGGAACAGTTTTTCCACTTTTGGATTTTTGCCTGGGCTTTTTGCTAATTCAATTCGGCTACATATTTTATGTAATATCGCGACTGGTCATTACTATATTCAACTTTTGATTATAAGTTATGTGCCCTTCGGTAGCCCAGAAGACGTCAAATCTTTGGGCCAAGCCCATTTAACTCATCCAGCAATTGTCTTACTTCTAAGTCGAAGACAAACTCAATGTCTTTATCTACATGTTGAAAAACCACACCATTTGTATATAAAAACAACAAGGTACTTCATATAGTCTGCTGTAAAAAGTACAATTGAACACTGACCCACATCAATAAGGTGCCAAAAGATGCGCAATTGGGCCAGGCATCTCCAGCTGTTGAAAAATTGCAAATTTCCTTGGTTTCCATGGAGTAAGAGCCGTTGCTGGGCACGTGATTTTCACATAAATGCTCATTCAATTGTCGCTGCAGCCAAAAGTATTGGTCGGAGAGCAACGCGGTTTGCACCATTCGATTTCTCGTCACAAAATACGTCGGATTAGCCTCTTACCAGCAGCATTGGAACAGTTTTTTCCACTTTTGGATTTTTGCTTGGGCTTTTTGCTAATTGAAATCGGCTACATTTACTATGTAATATCGCGACTGGTCATTACTATATTCAACTTTTGATTATAAGTTATGTGCCCTTCGGTAGCCCAGAAGACGTCAAATCTTTGGGCCAAGCCCATTTAACTCATCCAGCAATTGTCTTACTTCTAAGTCGAAGACAAACTCAATGTCTTTATCTACTTGTTGAAAACTACACCATTTGTATATAAAAAACACAAGGTACTTGATACAGTCTGCTGTAAAAAGTACAATTAAACACTGACCCACATCAATAAGGTGCAAAAGATGCGCAATTGGGCCAGGCATCTCCAGCTGTTGAAAAATTGCAAATTTCCTTGGTTTCCATGGAGTAAGAGCCGTTGTTAGGCACGTGATTTTCACATAAATGCTCATTCAATTGTCGCTACAGCCAACAGTATTGGTCGGAGAGCAACGCGGTTTGCACCATTCGATTTCTCGTCACAAAATACGTCGGATTAGCCTCTTACCAGCAGCATTGGAACAGTTTTTCCACTTTTGGATTTTTGCCTGGGCTTTTTGCTAATTAAATTCGGCTACATATTTTATGTAATATCGCGACTGGTCATTACTATATTCAACTTTTTGATTATAAGTTATGTGCCCTTCGGTAGCCCAGAAGACGTCAAATCTTTGGGCCAAGCCCATTTAACTCATCCAGCAATTGTCTTACTTCTAAGTCGAAGACAAACTCAATGTCTTTATCTACATGTTGAAAAACCACACCATTTGTATATAAAAAACACAAGGTACTTGATACAGTCTGCTGTAAAAAGTATAATTAAACACTGACCCACATCAATAAGGTGCAAAAAGATGCGGAATTGGGCCAGGCATCTCCAGCTGTTGAAAATTGCAAATTTCCTTGGTTTCCAATGAGTAAGAGCCGTTGTTAGGCACGTGATTTTCACATAAATGCTCATTCAATTGTAGCTACAACCATAAGTGTTGGTCGGAGAGCAACACGGTTTGCACCATTCGATTTCTCGTCACAAAATACGTCGGATTAGCCTCTTACCAGCAGCATTGGAACAGTTTTTCCACTTTTGGATTTTTGCCTGGGCTTTTTGCTAATTAAATTCGGCTACATTTACTATGTAATATCGCGACTGGTCATTACTATATTCAACTTTTGATTATAAGTTATGTGCCCTTCGGTAGCCCAGAAGACGTCAAATCTTTGGGCCAAGCCCATTTAACTCATCCAGCAATTGTCTTACTTCTAAGTCGAAGACAAACTCAATGTCTTTATCTACATGTTGAAAAACCACACCATTTGTATATAAAAACAACAAGGGTACTTAATATAGTCTGCTGTAAAAAGTACAATTGAACACTGACCCACATCAATAAGGTGCCAAAAGATGCGCAATTGGGCCAGGCATCTCCAGCTGTTGAAAAATTGCAAATTTCCTTGGTTTCCATGGAGTAAGAGCCGTTGCTGGGCACGTGATTTTCACATAAATGCTCATTCAATTGTCGCTGCAGCCAAAAGTATTGGTCGGAGAGCAACGCGGTTTGCACCATTCGCGATTTCTCGTCACAAAATACGTCGGATTAGCCTCTTACCAGCAGCATTGGAACAGTTTTTCCACTGTTGGATTTTTGCCTGGTCTTTTTGCTAATTGAAATCGGCTACATTTACAATGTACCATCGCGACTGGTCATTACTATATTCAACTTTTGATTATAAGTTATGTGCCCTTCGGTAGCCCAGAAGACGTCAAATCTTTGGGCCAAGCCCATTTAACTCATCCAGCAATTGTCTTACTTCTAAGTCGAAGACAAACTCAATGTCTTTATCTACATGTTGAAAAACCACACCATTTGTATATAAAAAACACAAGGTACTTGATACAGTCTGCTGTAAAAAGTACAACTGAACACTGACCCACATCAATAAGGTACCAAAAGATGCGCAATTGGGCCAGGCATCTCCAGCTGTTTAAAAATTGCAAATTTCCTTGGTTTCCATGGAGTAAGAGCTCTTATTGTGAACTTGATTTTCACATAAATGCTCATTTAATTGTCGCTACAGCCAAAAGTAATGGTCGGAGAGCAACGTGGTTTGCACCATTCGAATTCTCGTCACAAAATACGTCGGATTAGCCTCTTACCAGCAGCATTTGAACAGTTTTTCAACTTTTGGATTTTTGCCTGGGCTTTTTGCTAATTAAATTCGGCTACATTTACTATGTAATATTGCGACTGGTCATTACAATAGTCAACTTTTGATTATAAGTTATGTGCCCTTCGGTAGCCCAGAAGACGTCAAATCTTTGGGCCAAGCCCATTTAACTCATCCAGCAGTTGTCTTACTTCTAAGTCGAAGACAAACTCAATGTCTTTATCTACATGTTGAAAAACCACACCATTTGTATATAAAAAACACAAGGTACTTGATACAGTCTGCTGTAAAAAGTACATTTAAACACTGACCCACATCAATAAGGTGCCAAAAGATGCGCAATTGGGCCAGGCATCTCCAGCTGTTGAAAAATTGCAAATTTCCTTGGTTTCCATGGAGTAAGAGCCGTTGTTAGGCACGTGATCTTCACATAAATGCTCATTCAATTGTCGCTACAGCCAAAAGTATTGGTCGGGGAGCAACGCGGTTTGCACCATTCGATTTCTCGTCACAAAATACGTCGAATTAGCTTCTTACCAGCAGTATTGGAACAGTTTTTCCACTTTGGGATTTTTGCCTGGGCTTTTTGCTAATTAAATTCGGCTACATTTACTATGTAATATTGCGACTGGTCATTACTATATTCAACTTTTGATTATAAGTTATGTGCCCTTCGGTAGTCCAGAAGACGTCAAATCCTTGGGCCAAGCCCATTTAACTCATCCAGCAATTGTCTTACTTCTAAGTCGAAGACAAACTCAATGTCTTTATCTACATGTTGAAAAACCACACCATTTGTATATAAAAAACACAAGGTACTTGATACAGTCTGCTGTAAAAAGTACAATTAAACACTGACCCACATCAATAAGGTGCCAAAAGATGCGCAATTGGGCCAGGCATCTCCAGCTGTTGAAAAATTGCAAATTTATTTGGTTTCCATGGAGTAAGGGCCGTTGTTAGGCACGTGATTTTCACATAAATGCTCATTTAATTGTAGCTACAGCCATAAGTGTTGGTCGGAGAGCAACGCGGTTTGCACCATTCGATTTCTCGTCACAAAATACGTCGGATTAGCCTCTTACCAGCAGCATTGGAACAGTTTTTCCACTTTTGGATTTTTGCCTGGGCTTTTTGCTAATTAAATTCGGCTACATTTACTATGTAATATCGCGACTGGTCATTACTATATTCAACTTTTAGTTATAAGTTATGTGCCCTTCGGTAGCCCAGAAGACGTCAAATCTTTGGGCCAAGCCCATTTAACTCATCCAGCAATTGTCTTACTTCTAAGTCGAAGACAAACTCGATGTCTTTATCTACATGTTGAAAAACCACACTATTTGTATATAAAAAACACAAGGTACTTGATACAGTCTGCTGTAAAAAGTACAATTAAACACTGACCCACATCAATAAGGTGCCAAAAGATGCGCAATTGGGCCAGGCATCTCCAGCTGTTGAAAAATTGCAAATTTCCTTGGTTTCCATGGAGTAAGAGCCGTTGCTAGGCATGTGATTTTCACATAAATTCTCATTCAATTGTCGCTACAGCCAAAAGTATTGGTCGGAGAGCAACGCGGTTTGCACCATTCGATTTCTCGTCACAAAATACGTCGGATTAGCCTCTTACCAGCAGCATTGGAACAGTTTTTCCACTTTTGGATTTTTGCCTGGGCTTTGTGCTAATTAAATTCGGCTACATTTACTATGTAATATCGCGACTGGTCATTACTATAGTCAACTTTTGATTATAAGTTATGTGCCCTTCGGTAGCCCAGAAGACGTGAAATCTTTGGGCCAAGCCCATTTAACTCATCCAGCAATTGTCTTACTTCTAAGTCGAAGACAAACTCAATGTCTTTATCTATATGTTGAAAAACCACACCATTTGTATATAAAAAACACAAGGTACTTGATACAGTCTGCTGTAAAAAGTACAATTAAACACTGACCCACATCAATAAGGTGCCAAAAGATGCGCAATTGGGCCAGGCATCTCCAGCTGTTGAAAACTTGCAAATTTCCTTGGTTTCCATGGAGTAAGAGCCGTTGTTAGGCACGTGATTTTCACATAAATGCTCATTCAATTGTAGCTACAGCCATAAGTGTTGGTCGGAGAGCAACGCGGTTTGCACCATTCGATTTCTCCTCACAAAATACGTCGGATTAGCCTCTTACCAGCAGCATTGGAACAGTTTTTCCACTTTTGGATTTTTGCTTGGGCTTTTTGCTAATTAAATTCGGCTACATTTACTATGTAATATCGCGACTGGTCATTACTATATTCAACTTTTGATTATAAGTTATGTGCCCTTCGGTAGCCCAGAAGACGTCAAATCTTTGGGCCAAGCCCATTTAACTCATCCAGCAATTGTCTTACTTCTAAGTCGAAGACAAACTCAATGTCTTTATCTACATGTTGAAAAACCACACCATTTGTATATAAAAAACACAAGGTACTTGATACAGTCTGCTGTAAAAAGTACAATTAAACACTGACCCACATCAATAAGGTGCCAAAAGATGCGCAATTGGGCCAGGCATCTCCAGCTGTGAAAAAATTGCAAATTTCCTTGGTTTCCATGGAGTAAGAGCCGTTGTTAGGCACGTGATTTTCACATAAATGCTCATTCAATTGTCACTACAGCCAAAAGTATTGGTCGGAGAGCAACGCGGTTTGCACCATTCGATTTCTCGTCACAAAATACGTCGGATTAGCCTCTTACCAGCAGCATTGGAACAGTTTTTCCACTTTGGGATTTTTGCCTGGGCTTTTTGCTAATTAAATTCGGCTACATTTACTATGTAATATCGCGACTGGTCATTACTATATTCAACTTTTGATTATAAGTTATGTGCCCTTCGGTAGCCCAGAAGACGTCAAATTTTTAAGCCAAGCCCATTTAACTCATTAAGCAATTGTCTTACTTCTAAGTCGAAAACAAACTCAATGTCTTTATCTACATGTTGAAAAACCACACCATTTGTATATAAAAAACACAAGGTACTTGATACAGTCTGCTGGAAAAAGTACAATTGAACACTGACCCACATCAATAAGGTGCCAAAAGATGCGCAATTGGGCCAGAGATCTCCAGCTTTTGAAAAATTTCAAATTTCCGTGGTTTCCATGGAGTAAGATCCGTTGCTGGGCACGTGATTTTCACATAAATGCTGATTTAATTGTCGCTACAGCCACAAGTATTGGTCGGAGAGCAACGCGGTTTGCACCATTCGATTTCTCGTCACAAAATACGTCGGATTAGCCTCTTACTATAAGCATTGGAACAGTTTTTCCACTTTTGGATTTTTGCCTGGTCTTTTTGCTAATTAAATTCGGCTACATTTACTATGTACCATCGCGACTGGTCATTATTATATTCAACTTTTAATTATAAGTTATGTGCCCTTTGATACCCCAGAAGACGTCAAATCTTTGGGCCAAGCCCATTTAACTCATCCAGCAATTGTCTTACTTCTAAGTCGAAGACAAACTCAATGTCTTTATCTACATGTTGAAAAACCACACCATTTGTATATAAAAAACACAAGGTACTTGATATAGTCTGCTGTAAAAAGTACAATTAAACACTGACCCACATCAATAAGGTGCCAAAAGATGCGCAATTGGGCCAGGCATCTCCAGCTGTTGAAAAATTGCAAATTTCCTTGGTTTCCATGGAGTAAGAGCCGTTGCTGGGCACGTAACTTTCACATAAATTCTCATTCAATTGTCGCTACAGCCAAAAGTATTGGCCGGAGAGCAACGCGGTTTGCACCATTCGATTTCTCGTCACAAAATACGTCGGATTAGCCTCTTACCAGCAGCATTGGAACAGTTTTTCCACTTTTGGATTTTTGCCTGGTCTTTTTGCTAATTGAAATCGGCTACATTTACAATGTACCATCGCGACTGGTCATTATTATATTCAACTTTTGATTATAAGTTATGTGCCCTTCGGTACCCTAGAAGACGTCAAATATTTGGGCCAAGCCCATTTAACTCATCCAGCAATTGTCTTACTTCTAAGTCGAAAACAAACTCAATGTCTTTATCTACATGTTGAAAAACCACACCATTTGTATATAAAAAACACAAGGTACTTGATATAGTCTGCTGTAAAAAGTACAATTAAACACTGACCCACATCAATAAGGTGCCAAAAGATGCGCAATTGGGCCAGGCATCTCCAGCTGTTGAAAAATTTCAAATTTCCGTGGTTTCCATGGAGTATGATCCGTTGCTGGGCACGTGATTTTCACATAAATGCTCATTTAATTGTCGCTACAGCCAAAAGTATTGGTTGGAGAGCAACGCGGTTTGCACCATTCGATTTCTCCTCACAAAATACGTCGGATTAGCCTCTTACCAGCAGCATTGGAACAGTTTTTCCACTTTTGGATTTTTGCCTGGTCTTTTTGCTAATTGAAATCGGCTACATTTACTGTGTACCATCGCGACTGGTCATTATTATATTCAACTTTTGATTATAAGTTATGTGCCCTTTGGTACCCCAGAAGACGTCAAATCTTTGGGCCAAGCCCATTTAACTCATCCAGCAATTGTCTTACTTCTAAGTCGAAGACAAACTCAATGTCTTTATCTACATGTTGAAAAACCACACCATTTGTATATAAAAAACACAAGGTACTTGATACAGTCTGCTGTAAAAAGTACAATTGAACACTGACAAACATCAATAAGGTGCCAAAAGATGCGCAATTGGGCCAGGCATCTCCAGCTGTTGAAAAATTGCAAATTTCCTTGGTTTCCATGGAGTAAGAGCCGTTGCTGGGCACGTAACTTTCACATAAATTCTCATTCAATTGTCGCTACAGCCAAAAGTATTGGCCGGAGAGCAACGCGGTTTGCACCATTCGATTTCTCGTCACAAAATACGTCGGATTAGCCTCTTACCAGCAGCATTGGAACAGGTTTTCCACTTTTGGATTTTTGCCTGGTCTTTTTGCTATTTGAAATCGGCTACATTTACAATGTACCATCGCGACTGGTCATTACTATAGTCAACTTTTGATTATAAGTTATGTGCCCTTCGGTAGTCCAGAAGACGTCAAATCTTTGGGCCAAGCCCATTTAACTCATCCAGCAATTGTCTTACTTCTAAGTCGAAAACAAACTCAATGTCTTTATCTACATGTTGAAAAACCACACCATTTGTATATAAAAAACACAAGGTACTTGATATAGTCTGCTGTAAAAAGTACAATTGAACACTGACCCACATCAATAAGGTGCCAAAAGATGCGCAATTGGGCCAGGCATCTCCAGCTGTTGAAAAATTGCAAATTTCCTTGGTTTCCATGGAGTAAGAGCCGTTGCTGGGCACGTAATTTTCACATAAATTCTCATTCAGTTGTCGCTACAGCCAAAAGTATTGGTCGGAGAGCAACGCGGTTTGCACCATTCGATTTCTCCTCACAAAATACGTCGGATTAGCCTCTTACCAGCAGCATTGGAACAGTTTTACCACTTTTGGATTTTTGCCTAATCTTTTTGCTAATTGAAATCGGCTACATTTACTGTGTACCATCGCGACTGGTCATTATTATATTCAACTTTTAATTATAAGTTATGTGCCCTTTGGTACCCCAGAAGACGTCAAATCTTTGGGCCAAGCCCATTTAACTCATCCAGCAATTGTCTTACTTCTAAGTCGAAAACAAACTCAATGTCTTTATCTACATGTTGAAAAACCACACCATTTGTATATAAAAAACACAAGGTACTTGATATAGTCTGCTGTAAAAAGTACAATTAAACACTGACCCACATCAATAAAGTGCCAAAAGATGCGCAATTGGGCCAGGCATCTCCAGCTGTTGAAAAATTTCAAATTTCCGTGGTTTCCATGGAGTATGATCCGTTGCTGGGCACGTGATTTTCACATAAATGCTCATTTAAATGTCGCTACAGCCAAAAGTATTGGTTGGAGAGCAACGCGGTTTGCACCATTCGATTTCTCCTCACAAAATACGTCGGATTAGCCTCTTACCAGCAGCATTGGAACAGTTTTTCCACTTTTGGATTTTTGCCTAATTTTTTTGCTGATTCAAATCCACTACATTTACTATGTACCATCGCGACTGGTCATTACTATAGTCAACTTTTAATTATAAGTTATGTGCCCTTCGGTAGCCCAGAAGACGTCAAATCTTTGGGCCAAGCCCATTTAACTCACCCAGCAAATGTCTTACTTCTAAGTCGAAGACAAACTCAATGTCTTTATCTACATGTTGAAAAACTACACCATTTGTATATAAAAAACACAAGGTACTTGATACAATCTGCTGGAAAAAGTACAATTGAACACTGACCCACATCAATAAGGTGCCAAAAGATGCGCAATTGGGCCAGAAATCTCCAGCTGTTGAAAAATTGCAAATTTCCGTGGTTTCCATGGAGTATGATCCGTTGCTGGGCACGTGATTTTCACATAAATGCTCATTTAATTGTCGCTACAGCCAAAAGTATTGGTCGGAGAGCAACGCGGTTTGCACCATTCGATTTCTCGTCACAAAATACGTCGGATTAGCCTCTTACCAGCAGCATTGGAACAGTTTTTCCACTTTTGGATTTTTGCCTGGTCTTTTTGCTAATTGAAATCGGCTACATTTACTGTGTACCATCGCGACTGGTCATTATTATATTCAACTTTTGATTATAAGTTATGTGCCCTTTGGTACCCCAGAAGACGTCAAATCTTTGGGCCAAGCCCATTTAACTCATCCAGCAATTGTCTTACTTCTAAGTCGAAGACAAACTCAATGTCTTTATCTACATGTTGAAAAACCACACCATTTGTATATAAAAAACACAAGGTACTTGATATAGTCTGCTGTAAAAAGTACAATTGAACACTGACAAACATCAATAAGGTGCCAAAAGATGCGCAATTGGGCCAGGCATCTCCAGCTGTTGAAAAATTGCAAATTTCCTTGGTTTCCATGGAGTAAGAGCCGTTGCTGGGCACGTAACTTTCACATAAATTCTCCATTCAATTGTCGCTACAGCCAAAAGTATTGGCCGGAGAGCAACGCGGTTTGCACCATTCGATTTCTCGTCACAAAATACGTCGGATTAGTTTCTTACCAGCAGCATTGGAACAGTTTTTCGACTTTTGGATTTTTGCCTGATCTTTTTGGCTGATTCAAATCCACTACATTTACTATGTACCATCGCGACTGGTCATTACTATATTCAACTTTTAATTATAAGTTATGTGCCCTTCGGTAGCCCAGAAGACGTCAAATCTTTGGGCCAAGCCCATTTAACTCACCCAGCAAATGTCTTACTTCTAAGTCGAAGACAAACTCAATGTCTTTATCTACATGTTGAAAAACTACACCATTTGTATATAAAAAACACAAGGTACTTGATACAATCTGCTGGAAAAAGTACAATTGAACACTGACCCACATCAATAAGGTGCCAAAAGATGCGCAATTGGGCCAGAAATCTCCAGCTGTTGAAAAATTTCAAATTTCCGTGGTTTCCATGGAGTAAGATCCGTTGCTGGGCACGTGATTTTCACATAAATGCTCATTTAATTGTCGCTACAGCCAAAAGTATTGGTCGGAGAGCAACGCGGTTTGCACCATTCGATTTCTCGTCAAAAAATACGTCGGATTAGCCTCTTACCAGCAGCATTGGAACAGTTTTTCCACTTTTGGATTTTTCCCTGGTCTTTTTGCTAATTGAAATCGGCTACATTTACTGTGTACCATCGCGACTGGTCATTATTATATTCAACTTTTCATTATAAGTTATGTGCCCTTCGGTACCCCAGAAGACGTCAAATCTTTGGGCCAAGCCCATTTAACTCATCCAGCAATTGTCTTACTTCTAAGTCGAAGACAAACTCAATGTCTTTATCTACATGTTGAAAAACCACACCATTTGTATATAAAAAACACAAGTCACTTAATATAGTCTGCTGTAAAAAGTACAATTGAACACTGACAAACATCAATAAGGTGCCAAAAGATGCGCAATTGGGCCAGGCATCTCCAGCTGTTGAAAAATTGCAAATTTCCTTGGTTTCCATGGAGTAAGAGCCGTTGTTAGGCACGTGATTTTCACATAAATGCTCATTCAATTGTCGCTACAGCCAAAAGTATTGGCCGGAGAGCAACGCGGTTTGCACCATTCGATTTCTCGTCACAAAATACGTCGGATTAGCCTCTTACCAGCAGCATTGGAACAGTTTTTCCACTTTTGGATTTTTGCCTGGTCTTTTTGCTAATTGAAATGGGCTACATTTACAATGTACCATCGCGACTGGTCATTACTATATTCAACTTTTAATTATAAGTTATGTGCCCTTCGGTAGTCCAGAAGACGTCAAATCTTTGGGCCAAGCCCATTTAACTCATCCAGCAATTGTCTTACTTCTAAGTCGAAGACAAACTCAATGTCTTTATCTACATGTTGAAAAACCACACCATTTGTATATAAAAAACACAAGGTACTTGATATAGTCTGCTGTAAAAAGTACAATTGAACACTGACAAACATCAATAAGGTGCCAAAAGATGCGCAATTGGGCCAGGCATCTCCAGCTGTTGAAAAATTGCAAATTTCCTTGGTTTCCATGGAGTAAGAGCCGTTGCTGGGCACGTAACTTTCACATAAATTCTCATTCTGTTGTCGCTACAGCCAAAAGTATTGCCCGGAGAGCAACGCGGTCTGCACCATTCGATTTCTCGTCACAAAATACGTCGGATTAGCCTCTTACCAGCAGCATTGGAACAGTTTTTCCACTTTTGGATTTTTGCCTGGTCTTTTTGCTAATTGAAATGGGCTACATTTACAATGTACCATCGCGACTGGTCATTACTATATTCAACTTTTAATTATAAGTTATGTGCCCTTCGGTAGTCCAGAAGACGTCAAATCTTTGGGCCAAGCCCATTTAACTCATCCAGCAATTGTCTTACTTCTAAGTCGAAGACAAACTCAATGTCTTTATCTACATGTTGAAAAACCACACCATTTGTATATAAAAAACACAAGGTACTTGATATAGTCTGCTGTAAAAAGTACAATTGAACACTGACAAACATCAATAAGGTGCCAAAAGATGCGCAATTGGGCCAGGCATCTCCAGCTGTTGAAAAATTGCAAATTTCCTTGGTTTCCATGGAGTAAGAGCCGTTGCTGGGCACGTAACTTTCACATAAATTCTCATTCTGTTGTCGCTACAGCCAAAAGTATTGCCCGGAGAGCAACGCGGTTTGCACCATTCGATTTCTCGTCACAAAATACGTCGGATTAGCCTCTTACCAGCAGCATTGGAACAGGTTTTCCACTTTTGGATTTTTGCCTGGTCTTTTTGCTGTTTGAAATCGGCTACATTTACAATGTACCATCGCGACTGGTCATTACTATAGTCAACTTTTGATTATAAGTTATGTGCCCTTCGGTAGTCCAGAAGACGTCAAATCTTTGGGCCAAGCCCATTTAACTCATCCAGCAATTGTCTTACTTCTAAGTCGAAAACAAACTCAATGTCTTTATCTACATGTTGAAAAACCACACCATTTGTATACAAAAAATACAAGGTACTTGATATAGTCTGCTGTAAAAATTACAATTAAACACTGACCCACATCAATAAAGTGCCAAAAGATGCGGAATTGGGCCAGGCATCTCCAGCTGTTGAAAAATTGCAAATTTCCTTGGTTTCCATGGAGTAAGAGCCGTTGCTGGGCACGTAATTTTCACATAAATTCTCATTCAATTGTCGCTACAGCCAAAAGTATTGGTCGGAGGGCAACGCGGTTTGCACCATTCGATTTCTCGTCACAAAATACGTCGGATTAGCCTCTTACCAGCAGCATTGGAACAGTTTTTCCACTTTGGGATTTTTGCCTGGGCTTTTTGCTAATTAAATTCGGCTACATTTACTATGTAATATCGCGACTGGTCATTACTATATTCAACTTCTGATTATAAGTTATATGCCCTTCGGTAGCCCAGAAGACGTCAAATTTTTAAGCCAAGCCCATTTAACTCATCAAGCAATTGTCTTACTTCTAAGTCGAAAACAAACTCAATGTCTTTATCTACATGTTGAAAAACCACACCATTTGTATATAAAAAACACAAGGTACTTGATACAGTCTGCTGGAAAAAGTACAATTGAACACTGACCCACATCAATAAGGTGCCAAAAGATGCCCAATTGGGCCAGAGATCTCCAGCTTTTGAAAAATTTCAAATTTCCGTGGTTTCCATGGAGTAAGATCCGTTGCTGGGCACGTGATTTTCACATAAATGCTCATTTAATTGTCGCTACAGCCAAAAGTATTGGTTGGAGAGCAACGCGGTTTGCACCATTCGATTTCTCGTCACAAAATACGTCGGATTAGCCTCTTACCAGCAGCATTGGAACAGTTTTTCCACTTTTGGATTTTTCCCTGGTCTTTTTGCTAATTGAAATCGGCTACATTTACTGTGTACCATCGCGACTGGTCATTATTATATTCAACTTTTGATTATAAGTTATGTGCCCTTCGGTACCCCCAGAAGACGTCAAATCTTTGGGCCAAGCCCATTTAACTCATCCAGCAATTGTCTTACTTCTAAGTCGAAGACAAACTCAATGTCTTTATCTACATGTTGAAAAACCACACCATTTGTATATAAAAAACACAAGGTACTTGATATAGTCTGCTGTAAAAAGTACAATTGAACACTGACAAACATCAATAAGGTGCCAAAAGATGCGCAATTGGGCCAGGCATCTCCAGCTGTTGAAAAATTTCAAATTTCCGTGGTTTCCATGGAGTATGATCCGTTGCTGGGCACGTGATTTTCACATAAATGCTCATTTAAATGTCGCTACAGCCAAAAGTATTGGTCGGAGAGCAACGCGATTTGCACCATTCGATTTCTCCTCACAAAATACGTCGGATTAGCCTCTTACCAGCAGCATTGGAACAGTTTTTCCACTTTTGGATTTTTGCCTGGTCTTTTTGCTAATTGAAATCGGCTACATTTACTGTGTACCATCGCGACTGGTCATTATTATATTCAACTTTTAATTATAAGTTATGTGCCCTTTGATACCCCAGAAGACGTCAAATCTTTGGGCCAAGCCCATTTAACTCATCCAGCAATTGTCTTACTTCTAAGTCGAAGACAAACTCAATGTCTTTATCTACATGTTGAAAAACCACACCATTTGTATATAAAAAACACAAGGTACTTGATATAGTCTGCTGTAAAAAGTACAATTAAACACTGACCCACATCAATAAGGTGCCAAAAGATGCGCAATTGGGCCAGGCATCTCCAGCTGTTGAAAAATTGCAAATTTCCTTGGTTTCCATGGAGTATGATCCGTTGCTGGGCACGTGATTTTCACATAAATGCTCATTTAATTGTCGCTACAGCCAAAAGTATTGGTTGGAGAGCAACGCGGTTTGCACCATTCGATTTCTCCTCACAAAATACGTCGGATTAGCCTCTTACCAGCAGCATTGGAACAGTTTTTCCACTTTTGGATTTTTGCCTGGTCTTTTTGCTAATTGAAATCGGCTACATTTACTGTGTACCATCGCGACTGGTCATTATTATATTCAACTTTTGATTATAAGTTATGTGCCCTTTGGTACCCCAGAAGACGTCAAATCTTTGGGCCAAGCCCATTTAACTCATCCAGCAATTGTCTTACTTCTAAGTCGAAGACAAACTCAATGTCTTTATCTACATGTTGAAAAACCACACCATTTGTATATAAAAAACACAAGGTACTTGATACAGTCTGCTGTAAAAAGTACAATTGAACACTGACAAACATCAATAAGGTGCCAAAAGATGCGCAATTGGGCCAGGCATCTCCAGCTGTTGAAAAATTGCAAATTTCCTTGGTTTCCATGGAGTAAGAGCCGTTGCTGGGCACGTAACTTTCACATAAATTCTCATTCAATTGTCGCTACAGCCAAAAGTATTGGCCGGAGAGCAACGCGGTTTGCACCATTCGATTTCTCGTCACAAAATACGTCGGATTAGCCTCTTACCAGCAGCATTGGAACAGGTTTTCCACTTTTGGATTTTTGCCTGGTCTTTTTGCTATTTGAAATCGGCTACATTTACAATGTACCATCGCGACTGGTCATTACTATAGTCAACTTTTGATTATAAGTTATGTGCCCTTCGGTAGTCCAGAAGACGTCAAATCTTTGGGCCAAGCCCATTTAACTCATCCAGCAATTGTCTTACTTCTAAGTCGAAAACAAACTCAATGTCTTTATCTACATGTTGAAAAACCACACCATTTGTATATAAAAAACACAAGGTACTTGATATAGTCTGCTGTAAAAAGTACAATTGAACACTGACCCACATCAATAAGGTGCCAAAAGATGCGCAATTGGGCCAGGCATCTCCAGCTGTTGAAAAATTGCAAATTTCCTTGGTTTCCATGGAGTAAGAGCCGTTGCTGGGCACGTAATTTTCACATAAATTCTCATTCAGTTGTCGCTACAGCCAAAAGTATTGGTCGGAGAGCAACGCGGTTTGCACCATTCGATTTCTCGTCACAAAATACGTCGGATTAGCCTCTTACCAGCAGCATTGGAACAGTTTTACCACTTTTGGATTTTTGCCTAATCTTTTTGCTAATTGAAATCGGCTACATTTACTGTGTACCATCGCGACTGGTCATTATTATATTCAACTTTTAATTATAAGTTATGTGCCCTTTGGTACCCCAGAAGACGTCAAATCTTTGGGCCAAGCCCATTTAACTCATCCAGCAATTGTCTTACTTCTAAGTCGAAAACAAACTCAATGTCTTTATCTACATGTTGAAAAACCACACCATTTGTATATAAAAAACACAAGGTACTTGATATAGTCTGCTGTAAAAAGTACAATTAAACACTGACCCACATCAATAAAGTGCCAAAAGATGCGCAATTGGGCCAGGCATCTCCAGCTGTTGAAAAATTTCAAATTTCCGTGGTTTCCATGGAGTATGATCCGTTGCTGGGCACGTGATTTTCACATAAATGCTCATTTAAATGTCGCTACAGCCAAAAGTATTGGTTGGAGAGCAACGCGGTTTGCACCATTCGATTTCTCGTCACAAAATACGTCGGAATAGTTTCTTACCAGCAGCATTGGAACAGTTTTTCGACTTTTGGATTTTTGCCTGATCTTTTTGGCTGATTCAAATCCACTACATTTACTATGTACCATCGCGACTGGTCATTACTATATTCAACTTTTAATTATAAGTTATGTGCCCTTCGGTAGCCCAGAAGACGTCAAATCTTTGGGCCAAGCCCATTTAACTCACCCAGCAAATGTCTTACTTCTAAGTCGAAGACAAACTCAATGTCTTTATCTACATGTTGAAAAACTACACCATTTGTATATAAAAAACACAAGGTACTTGATACAATCTGCTGGAAAAAGTACAATTGAACACTGACCCACATCAATAAGGTGCCAAAAGATGCGCAATTGGGCCAGAAATCTCCAGCTGTTGAAAAATTTCAAATTTCCGTGGTTTCCATGGAGTAAGATCCGTTGCTGGGCACGTGATTTTCACATAAATGCTCATTTAATTGTCGCTACAGCCAAAAGTATTGGTCGGAGAGCAACGCGGTTTGCACCATTCGATTTCTCGTCACAAAATACGTCGGATTAGCCTCTTACCAGCAGCATTGGAACAGTTTTTCCACTTTTGGATTTTTCCCTGGTCTTTTTGCTAATTGAAATCGGCTACATTTACTGTGTACCATCGCGACTGGTCATTATTATATTCAACTTTTCATTATAAGTTATGTGCCCTTCGGTACCCCAGAAGACGTCAAATCTTTGGGCCAAGCCCATTTAACTCATCCAGCAATTGTCTTACTTCTAAGTCGAAAACAAACTCAATGTCTTTATCTACATGTTGAAAAACCACACCATTTGTATACAAAAAATACAAGGTACTTGATATAGTCTGCTGTAAAAATTACAATTAAACACTGACTCACATCAATAAAGTGCCAAAAGATGCGGAATTGGGCCAGGCATCTCCAGCTGTTGAAAAATTGCAAATTTCCTTGGTTTCCATGGAGTAAGAGCCGTTGCTGGGCACGTAATTTTCACATAAATTCTCATTCAATTGTCGCTACAGCCAAAAGTATTGGTCGGAGGGCAACGCGGTTTGCACCATTCGATTTCTCGTCACAAAATACGTCGGATTAGCCTCTTACCAGCAGCATTGGAACAGTTTTTCCACTTTGGGATTTTTGCCTGGGCTTTTTGCTAATTAAATTCGGCTACATTTACTATGTAATATCGCGACTGGTCATTACTATATTCAACTTCTGATTATAAGTTATATGCCCTTCGGTAGCCCAGAAGACGTCAAATTTTTAAGCCAAGCCCATTTAACTCATCAAGCAATTGTCTTACTTCTAAGTCGAAAACAAACTCAATGTCTTTATCTACATGTTGAAAAACCACACCATTTGTATATAAAAAACACAAGGTACTTGATACAGTCTGCTGGAAAAAGTACAATTGAACACTGACCCACATCAATAAGGTGCCAAAAGATGCCCAATTGGGCCAGAGATCTCCAGCTTTTGAAAAATTTCAAATTTCCGTGGTTTCCATGGAGTAAGATCCGTTGCTGGGCACGTGATTTTCACATAAATGCTCATTTAATTGTCGCTACAGCCAAAAGTATTGGCTGGAGAGCAACGCGGTTTGCACCATTCGATTTCTCCTCACAAAATACGTCGGATTAGCCTCTTACCAGCAGCATTGGAACAGTTTTTCCACTTTTGGATTTTTCCCTGGTCTTTTTGCTAATTGAAATCGGCTACATTTACTGTGTACCATCGCGACTGGTCATTATTATATTCAACTTTTGATTATAAGTTATGTGCCCTTCGGTACCCCAGAAGACGTCAAATCTTTGGGCCAAGCCCATTTAACTCATCCAGCAATTGTCTTACTTCTAAGTCGAAGACAAACTCAATGTCTTTATCTACATGTTGAAAAACCACACCATTTGTATATAAAAAACACAAGGTACTTGATATAGTCTGCTGTAAAAAGTACAATTGAACACTGACAAACATCAATAAGGTGCCAAAAGATGCGCAATTGGGCCAGGCATCTCCAGCTGTTGAAAAATTTCAAATTTCCGTGGTTTCCATGGAGTATGATCCGTTGCTGGGCACGTGATTTTCACATAAATGCTCATTTAAATGTCGCTACAGCCAAAAGTATTGGTCGGAGAGCAACGCGGTTTACACCATTCGATTTCTCCTCACAAAATACGTCGGATTAGCCTCTTACCAGCAGCATTGGAACAGTTTTTCCACTTTTGGATTTTTGCCTGGTCTTTTTGCTAATTGAAATCGGCTACATTTACTGTGTACCATCGCGACTGGTCATTATTATATTCAACTTTTAATTATAAGTTATGTGCCCTTTGATACCCCAGAAGACGTCAAATCTTTGGGCCAAGCCCATTTAACTCATCCAGCAATTGTCTTACTTCTAAGTCGAAGACAAACTCAATGTCTTTATCTACATGTTGAAAAACCACACCATTTGTATATAAAAAACACAAGGTACTTGATATAGTCTGCTGTAAAAAGTACAATTAAACACTGACCCACATCAATAAGGTGCCAAAAGATGCGCAATTGGGCCAGGCATCTCCAGCTGTTGAAAAATTGCAAATTTCCTTGGTTTCCATGGAGTAAGAGCCGTTGCTGGGCACGTAACTTTCACATAAATTCTCATTCAATTGTCGCTACAGCCAAAAGTATTGGCCGGAGAGCAACGCGGTTTGCACCATTCGATTTCTCGTCACAAAATACGTCGGATTAGCCTCTTACCAGCAGCATTGGAACAGTTTTTCCACTTTTGGATTTTTGCCTGGTCTTTTTGCTAATTGAAATCGGCTACATTTACTGTGTACCATCGCGACTGGTCATTATTATATTCAACTTTTGATTATAAGTTATGTGCCCTTCGGTACCCTAGAAGACGTCAAATATTTGGGCCAAGCCCATTTAACTCATCCAGCAATTGTCTTACTTCTAAGTCGAAAACAAACTCAATGTCTTTATCTACATGTTGAAAAACCACACCATTTGTATATAAAAAACACAAGGTACTTGATATAGTCTGCTGTAAAAAGTACAATTAAACACTGACCCACATCAATAAGGTGCCAAAAGATGCGCAATTGGGCCAGGCATCTCCAGCTGTTGAAAAATTTCAAATTTCCGTGGTTTCCATGGAGTATGATCCGTTGCTGGGCACGTGATTTTCACATAAATGCTCATTTAATTGTCGCTACAGCCAAAAGTATTGGTTGGAGAGCAACGCGGTTTGCACCATTCGATTTCTCCTCACAAAATACGTCGGATTAGCCTCTTACCAGCAGCATTAGAACAGTTTTTCCACTTTTGGATTTTTGCCTGGTCTTTTTGCTAATTGAAATCGGCTACATTTACTGTGTACCATCGCGACTGGTCATTATTATATTCAACTTTTGATTATAAGTTATGTGCCCTTCGGTAGTCCAGAAGACGTCAAATCTTTGGGCCAAGCCCATTTAACTCACCCAGCAAATGTCTTACTTCTAAGTCGAAGACAAACTCAATGTCTTTATCTACATGTTGAAAAACTACACCATTTGTATATAAAAAACACAAGGTACTTGATACAATCTGCTGGAAAAAGTACAATTGAACACTGACCCACATCAATAAGGTGCCAAAAGATGCGCAATTGGGCCAGAAATCTCCAGCTGTTGAAAAATTGCAAATTTCCTTGGTTTCCATGGAGTAAGAGCCGTTGCTGGGCACGTAACTTTCACATAAATTCTCATTCAATTGTCGCTACAGCCAAAAGTATTGGTCGGAGAGCAACGCGGTTTGCACCATTCGATTTCTCGTCACAAAATACGTCGGATTAGCCTCTTACCAGCAGCATTGGAACAGTTTTTCCACTTTTGGATTTTTGCCTGGTCTTTTTGCTAATTGAAATCGGCTACATTTACTGTGTACCATCGCGACTGGTCATTATTATATTCAACTTTTGATTATAAGTTATGTGCCCTTTGGTACCCCAGAAGACGTCAAATCTTTGGGCCAAGCCCATTTAACTCATCCAGCAATTGTCTTACTTCTAAGTCGAAGACAAACTCAATGTCTTTATCTACATGTTGAAAAACCACACCATTTGTATATAAAAAACACAAGGTACTTGATATAGTCTGCTGTAAAAAGTACAATTGAACACTGACAAACATCAATAAGGTGCCAAAAGATGCGCAATTGGGCCAGGCATCTCCAGCTGTTGAAAAATTGCAAATTTCCTTGGTTTCCATGGAGTAAGAGCCGTTGCTGGGCACGTAACTTTCACATAAATTCTCATTCAATTGTCGCTACAGCCAAAAGTATTGGCCGGAGAGCAACGCGGTTTGCATCATTCGATTTCTCGTCACAAAATACGTCGGATTAGCCTCTTACCAGCAGCATTGGAACAGGTTTTCCACTTTTGGATTTTTGCCTGGTCTTTTTGCTATTTGAAATCGGCTACATTTACAATGTACCATCGCGACTGGTCATTACCATATTCAACTTTTGATTATAAGTTATGTGCCCTTCGGTAGCCCAGAAGACGTCAAATCTTTGAGCCAAGCCCATTTAACTCATCAAGCAATTGTCTTACTTCTAAGTCGAAGACAAACTCAATGTCTTTATCTACATGTTGAAAAACCACACCATTTGTATATAAAAAACACAAGGTACTTGATACAGTCTGCTGTAAAAAGTACAATTAAACACTGACCCACATCAATAAGGTGCCAAAAGATGCGCAATTGGGCCAGGCATCTCCAGCTGTTGAAAAATTGCAAATTTCCTTGGTTTCCATGGAGTAAGTGCCGTTGCTGGGCACGTAATTTTGACATAAATGCTCATTTAATTGTCGCTACAGCCAAAAGTATTGGTCGGAGAGCAACGCGGTTTGCACCATTCGATTTCTCGTCACAAAATACATCGGATTAGTCTCTTACCAGCAGCATTGGAACAGTTTTTCGACTTTGGGATTTTTGCCTGATCTTTTTGCTAATTTAAATCCACTACATTTACTATGTACCATCGCGACTGGTCATTACTATATTCAACTTTTAATTATAAGTTATGTGCCCTTCGGTAGTCCAGAAGACGTCAAATCTTTGGGCCAAGCCCATTTAACTCACCCAGCAAATGTCTGACTTCTAAGTCGAAGACAAACTCAATGTCTTTATCTACATGTTGGAAAACCACACCATTTGTATATAAAAAACACAAGGTACTTGATACAATCTGCTGTAAAAAGTACAATTGAACACTGACCCACATCAATAAGGTGCCAAAAGATGCGCAATTGGGCCAGGCATCTCCAGCTGTTGAAAAATTGCAAATTTCCTTGGTTTCCATGGAGTAAGAGCCGTTGCTGGGCACGTAACTTTCACATAAATTCTCATTCAATTGTCGCTACAGCCAAAAGTATTGGCCGGAGAGCAACGCGGTTTGCACCACTCGATTTCTCGTCACAAAATACGTCGGATTAGTTTCTTACCAGCAGCATTGGAACAGTTTTTCGACTTTTGGATTTTTGCCTGATCTCTTTGCTGATTCAAATCCACTACATTTACTATGTACCATCGCGACTGGTCATTACTATAGTCAACTTTTAATTATAAGTTATGTGCCCTTCGGTAGTCCAGAAGACGTCAAATCTTTGGGCCAAGCCCATTTAACTCACCCAGCAAATGTCTTACTTCTAAGTCGAAGACAAACTCAATGTCTTTATCTACATGTTGAAAAACTACACCATTTGTATATAAAAAACACAAGGTACTTGATACAATCTGCTGGAAAAAGTACAATTGAACACTGACCCACATCAATAAGGTGCCAAAAGATGCGCAATTGGGCCAGGCATCTCCAGCTGTTGAAAAATTGCAAATTTCCGTGGTTTCCATGGAGTATGATCCGTTGCTGGGCACGTGATTTTCACATAAATGCTCATTTAATTGTCGCTACAGCCAAAAGTATTGGTCGGAGAGCAACGCGGTTTGCACCATTCGATTTCTCCTCACAAAATACGTCGGATTAGCCTCTTACCAGCAGCATTGGAACAGTTTTTCGACTTTTGGATTTTTGCCTGGTCTTTTTGCTAATTGAAATCGGCTACATTTACTGTGTACCATCGCGACTGGTCATTATTATATTCAACTTTTGATTATAAGTTATGTGCCCTTTGGTACCCCAGAAGACGTCAAATCTTTGGGCCAAGCCCATTTAACTCACCCAGCAAATGTCTTACTTCTAAGTCGAAGACAAACTCAATGTCTTTATCTACATGTTGAAAAACTACACCATTTGTATATAAAAAACACAAGGTACTTGATACAATCTGCTGGAAAAAGTACAATTGAACACTGACCCACATCAATAAGGTGCCAAAAGATGCGCAATTGGGCCAGAAATCTCCAGCTGTTGAAAAATTGCAAATTTCCGTGGGTTCCATGGAGTATGATCCGTTGCTGGGCACGTGATTTTCACATAAATGCTCATTTAATTGTCGCTACAGCCAAAAGTATTGGTCGGAGAGCAACGCGGTTTGCACCATTCGATTTCTCGTCACAAAATACGTCGGATTAGCCTCTTACCAGCAGCATTGGAACAGTTTTTCCACTTTTGGATTTTTCCCTGGTCTTTTTGCTAATTGAAATCGGCTACATTTACTGTGTACCATCGCGACTGGTCATTATTATATTCAACTTTTCATTATAAGTTATGTGCCCTTTGGTACCCCAGAAGACGTCAAATCTTTGGGCCAAGCCCATTTAACTCATCCAGCAATTGTCTTACTTCTAAGTCGAAGACAAACTCAAAGTCTTTATCTACATGTTGAAAAACCACACCATTTGTATATAAAAAACACAAGGTACTTGATATAGTCTGCTGTAAAAAGTACAATTGAACACTGACAAACATCAATAAGGTGCCAAAAGATGCGCAATTGGGCCAGGCATCTCCAGCTGTTGAAAAATTGCAAATTTCCTTGGTTTCCATGGAGTAAGAGCCGTTGCTGGGCACGTAACTTTCACATAAATTCTCATTCAATTGTCGCTACAGCCAAAAGTATTGGCCGGAGAGCAACGCGGTTTGCACCATTCGATTTCTCGTCACAAAATACGTCGGATTAGCCTCTTACCAGCAGCATTGGAACAGGTTTTCCACTTTTGGATTTTTGCCTGGTCTTTTTGCTATTTGAAATCGGCTACATTTACAATGTACCATCGCGACTGGTCATTACCATATTCAACTTTTGATTATAAGTTATGTGCCCTTCGGTAGCCCAGAAGACGTCAAATCTTTGAGCCAAGCCCATTTAACTTATCAAGCAATTGTCTTACTTCTAAGTCGAAGACAAACTCAATGTCTTTATCTACATGTTGAAAAACCACACCATTTGTATATAAAAAACACAAGGTACTTGATACAGTCTGCTGTAAAAAGTACAATTAAACACTGACCCACATCAATAAGGTGCCAAAAGATGCGGAATTGGGCCAGGCATCTCCAGCTGTTGAAAAATTGCAAATTTCCTTGGTTTCCATGGAGTAAGTGCCGTTGCTGGGCACGTAATTTTGACATAAATGCTCATTTAATTGTCGCTACAGCCAAAAGTATTGGTCGGAGAGCAACGCGGTTTGCACCATTCGATTTCTCGTCACAAAATACATCGGATTAGTCTCTTACCAGCAGCATTGGAACAGTTTTTCGACTTTGGGATTTTTGCCTGATCTTTTTGCTAATTCAAATCCACTACATTTACTATGTACCATCGCGACTGGTCATTACTATATTCAACTTTTAATTATAAGTTATGTGCCCTTCGGTAGTCCAGAAGACGTCAAATCTTTGGGCCAAGCCCATTTAACTCACCCAGCAAATGTCTTACTTCTAAGTCGAAGACAAACTCAATGTCTTTATCTACATGTTGGAAAACCACACCATTTGTATATAAAAAACACAAGGTACTTGATACAATCTGCTGTAAAAAGTACAATTGAACACTGACCCACATCAATAAGGTGCCAAAAGATGCGCAATTGGGCCAGAAATCTCCAGCTGTTGAAAAATTTCAAATTTCCGTGGTTTCCATGGAGTAAGATCCGTTGCTTGGCACGTTATTTTCACATAAATTCTCATTCAATTGTCGCTACAGCCAAAAGTATTGGTCGGAGAGCAACGCGGTTTGCACCACTCGATTTCTCGTCACAAAATACGTCGGATTATTTTCTTACCAGCAGCATTGGAACAGTTTTTCCACTTTTGGATTTTTGCCTGATCTCTTTGCAGATTCAAATCCACTACATTTACTATGTACCATCGCGACTGGTCATTACTATAGTCAACTTTTAATTATAAGTTATGTGCCCTTCGGTAGTCCAGAAGACGTCAAATCTTTGGGCCAAGCCCATTTAACTCACCCAGCAAATGTCTTACTTCTAAGTCGAAGACAAACTCAATGTCTTTATCTACATGTTGAAAAACCACACCATTTGTATATAAAAAACACAAGGTACTTGATACAATCTGCTGGAAAAAGTACAATTGAACACTGACCCACATCAATAAGGTGCCAAAAGATGCGCAATTGGGCCAGAAATCTCCAGCTGTTGAAAAATTGCAAATTTCCGTGGTTTCCATGGAGTATGATCCGTTGCTGGGCACGTGATTTTCACATAAATGCTCATTTAATTGTCGCTACAGCCAAAAGTATTGGTCGGAGAGCAACGCGGTTTGCACCATTCGATTTCTCGTCACAAAATACGTCGGATTAGCCTCTTACCAGCAGCATTGGAACAGTTTTTCCACTTTTGGATTTTTGCCTGGTCTTTTTGCTAATTGAAATCGGCTACATTTACTGTGTACCATCGCGACTGGTCATTATTATATTCAACTTTTGATTATAAGTTATGTGCCCTTTGGTACCCCAGAAGACGTCAAATCTTTGGGCCAAGCCCATTTAACTCATCCAGCAATTGTCTTACTTCTAAGTCGAAGACAAACTCAATGTCTTTATCTACATGTTGAAAAACCACACCATTTGTATATAAAAAACACAAGGTACTTGATATAGTCTGCTGTAAAAAGTACAATTGAACACTGACAAACATCAATAAGGTGCCAAAAGATGCGCAATTGGGCCAGGCATCTCCAGCTGTTGAAAAATTGCAAATTTCCTTGGTTTCCATGGAGTAAGAGCCGTTGCTGGGCACGTAACTTTCACATAAATTCTCATTCAATTGTCGCTACAGCCAAAAGTATTGGCCGGAGAGCAACGCGGTTTGCACCATTCGATTTCTCGTCACAAAATACGTCGGATTAGCCTCTTACCAGCAGCATTGGAACAGGTTTTCCACTTTTGGATTTTTGCCTGGTCTTTTTGCTATTTGAAATCGGCTACATTTACAATGTACCATCGCGACTGGTCATTACCATATTCAACTTTTGATTATAAGTTATGTGCCCTTCGGTAGCCCAGAAGACGTCAAATCTTTGAGCCAAGCCCATTTAACTCATCAAGCAATTGTCTTACTTCTAAGTCGAAGACAAACTCAATGTCTTTATCTACATGTTGAAAAACCACACCATTTGTATATAAAAAACACAAGGTACTTGATACAGTCTGCTGTAAAAAGTACAATTAAACACTGACCCACATCAATAAGGTGCCAAAAGATGCGCAATTGGGCCAGGCATCTCCAGCTGTTGAAAAATTGCAAATTTCCTTGGTTTCCATGGAGTAAGTGCCGTTGCTGGGCACGTAATTTTGACATAAATGCTCATTTAATTGTCGCTACAGCCAAAAGTATTGGTCGGAGAGCAACGCGGTTTGCACCATTCGATTTCTCGTCACAAAATACATCGGATTAGTCTCTTACCAGCAGCATTGGAACAGTTTTTCGACTTTGGGATTTTTGCCTGATCTTTTTGCTAATTCAAATCCACTACATTTACTATGTACCATCGCGACTGGTCATTACTATATTCAACTTTTAATTATAAGTTATGTGCCCTTCGGTAGTCCAGAAGACGTCAAATCTTTGGGCCAAGCCCATTTAACTCACCCAGCAAATGTCTGACTTCTAAGTCGAAGACAAACTCAATGTCTTTATCTACATGTTGGAAAACCACACCATTTGTATATAAAAAACACAAGGTACTTGATACAATCTGCTGTAAAAAGTACAATTGAACACTGACCCACATCAATAAGGTGCCAAAAGATGCGCAAATGGGCCAGAAATCTCCAGCTGTTGAAAAATTTCAAATTTCCGTGGTTTCCATGGAGTAAGAGCCGTTGCTGGGCACGTGATTTTCACATAAATTCTCATTCAATTGTCGCTACAGCCAACAGTATTGATCGGAGAGCAACGCGGTTTGCACCACTCGATTTCTCGTCACAAAATACGTCGGATTAGTTTCTTACCAGCAGCATTGGAACAGTTTTTCGACTTTTGGATTTTTGCCTGATCTTTTTGCTGATTCAAATCCACTACATTTACTATGTACCATCGCGACTGGTCATTACTATATTCAACTTTTAATTATAAGTTATGTGCCCTTCGGTAGCCCAGAAGACGTCAAATCTTTGGGCCAAGCCCATTTAACTCACCCAGCAAATGTCTTAATTCTAAGTCGAAGACAAACTCAATGTCTTTATCTACATGTTGAAAAACTACACCATTTGTATATAAAAAACACAAGGTACTTGATACAATCTGCTGGAAAAAGTACAATTGAACACTGACCCACATCAATAAGGTGCCAAAAGATGCGCAATTGGGCCAGAAATCTCCAGCTGTTGAAAAATTTCAAATTTCCGTGGTTTCCATGGAGTAAGATCCGTTGCTGGGCACGTGATTTTCACATAAATGCTCATTTAATTGTCGCCACAGCCAAAAGTATTGGTCGGAGAGCAACGCGGTTTGCACCATTCGATTTCTCGTCACAAAATACGTCGGATTAGCCTCTTACCAGCAGCATTGGAACAGTTTTTCCACTTTTGGATTTTTCCCTGGTCTTTTTGCTAATTGAAATCGGCTACATTTACTGTGTACCATCGCGACTGGTCATTATTATATTCAACTTTTGATTATAAGTTATGTGCCCTTCGGTACCCCAGAAGACGTCAAATCTTTGGGCCAAGCCCATTTAACTCATCCAGCAATTGTCTTACTTCTAAGTCGAAGACAAACTCAATGTCTTTATCTACATGTTGAAAAACCACACCATTTGTATACAAAAAACACAAGGTACTTGATATAGTCTGCTGTAAAAAGTACAATTAAACACTGACCCACATCAATAAAGTGCCAAAAGATGCGCAATTGGGCCAGGCATCTCCAGCTGTTGAAAAATTGCAAATTTCCTTCGTTTCCATGGAGTAAGAGCCGTTGCTGGGCACGTAATTTACACATAAATTCTCATTCAATTGTCGCTACAGCCAAAAGTATTGGTCGGAGAGCAACGCGATTTGCACCATTCGATTTCTCGTCTCAAAATATGTCGGATTAGCCTCTTACCAGCAGCATTGGAACAGTTTTTCCACTTTTGGATTTTTGCCTAATTTTTTAGCTGATTTAAATCCACTACATTTACTATGTACCATCGCGACTGGTCATTACTATAGTCAACTTTTAATTATAAGTTATGTGCCCTTCGGTAGTCCAGAAGACGTCAAATCTTTGGGCCAAGCCCATTTAACTCACCCAGCAAATGTCTTACTTCTAAGTCGAAGACAAACTCAATGTCTTTATCTACATGTTGAAAAACTACACCATTTGTATATAAAAAACACAAGGTACTTGATACAATCTGCTGGAAAAAGTACAATTGAACACTGACCCACATCAATAAGGTGCCAAAAGATGCGCAATTGGGCCAGAAATCTCCAGCTGTTGAAAAATTGCAAATTTCCTTGGTTTCCATGGAGTATGATCCGTTGCTGGGCACGTGATTTTCACATAAATGCTCATTTAATTGTCGCTACAGCCAAAAGTATTGGTCGGAGAGCAACGCGGTTTGCACCATTCGATTTCTCGTCACAAAATACGTCGGATTAGCCTCTTACCAGCAGCATTGGAACAGTTTTTCCACTTTTGGATTTTTGCCTGGTCTTTTTGCTAATTGAAATCGGCTACATTTACTGTGTACCATCGCGACTGGTCATTATTATATTCAACTTTTGATTATAAGTTATGTGCCCTTTGGTACCCCAGAAGACGTCAAATCTTTGGGCCAAGCCCATTTAACTCATCCAGCAATTGTCTTACTTCTAAGTCGAAGACAAACTCAATGTCTTTATCTACATGTTGAAAAACCACACCATTTGTATATAAAAAACACAAGGTACTTGATATAGTCTGCTGTAAAAAGTACAATTGAACACTGACAAACATCAATAAGGTGCCAAAAGATGCGCAATTGTGCCAGGCATCTCCAGCTGTTGAAAAATTGCAAATTTCCGTGGTTTCCATGGAGTAAGAGCCGTTGCTGGGCACGTAACTTTCACATAAATGCTCATTCAATTGTCGCTACAGCCAAAAGTATTGGCCGGAGAGCAACGCGGTTTGCACCATTCGATTTCTCGTCACAAAATACGTCGGATTAGCCTCTTACCAGCAGCATTGGAACAGGTTTTCCACTTTTGGATTTTTGCCTGGTCTTTTTGCTATTTGAAATCGGCTACATTTACTATGTACCATCGCGACTGGTCATTACTATAGTCAACTTTTGATTATAAGTTATGTGCCCTTCGGTAGTCCAGAAGACGTCAAATCTTTGGGCCAAGCCCATTTAACTCATCCAGCAATTGTCTTACTTCTAAGTCGAAAACAAACTCAATGTCTTTATCTACATGTTGAAAAACCACACCATTTGTATATGGTAATGGTCGGAGAGCAACGCGGTTTGCACCATTCGAATTCTCCTCACAAAATACGTCGGATTAGCCTCTTACCAGCAGCATTGGAACAGTTTTTCCACTTTTGGATTTTTCCCTGGTCTTTTTGCTAATTGAAATCGGCTACATTTACTGTGTACCATCGCGACTGGTCATTACTATAGTCAACTTTTCATTATAAGTTATGTGCCCTTCGGTAGCCCAGAAGACGTCAAATCTTTGGGCCAAGCCCATTTAACTCATCCAGCAATTGTCTTACTTCTAAGTCGAAAACAAACTCAATGTCTTTATCTACATGTTGAAAAACCACACCATTTGTATACAAAAAACACAAGGTACTTGATATAGTCTGCTGTAAAAAGTACAATTAAACACTGACCCACATCAATAAAGTGCCAAAAGATGCGCAATTGGGCCAGGCATCTCCAGCTGTTGAAAAATTGCAAATTTCCTTGGTTTCCATGGAGTAAGAGCCGTTGCTGGGCACGTAATTTTCACATAAATTCTCATTCAATTGTCGCTACAGCCAAAAGTATTGGTCGGAGAGCAACGCGGTTTGCACCATTCGATTTCTCGTCACAAAATACGTCGGATTAGCCTCTTACCAGCAGCATTGGAACAGTTTTTCCACTTTGGGATTTTTGCCTAATTTTTTTGCTGATTCAAATCCACTACATTTACTATGTGCCATCGCGACTGGTCATTACTATAGTCAACTTTTGATTATAAGTTATGTGCCCTTCGGTAGTCCAGAAGACGTCAAATCTTTGGGCCAAGCCCATTTAACTCACCCAGCAAATGTCTTACTTCTAAGTCGAAGACAAACTCAATGTCTTTATCTACATGTTGAAAAACTACACCATTTGTATATAAAAAACATAAGGTACTTGATACAATCTGCTGGAAAAAGTACAATTGAACACTGACCCACATCAATAAGGTGCCAAAAGATGCGCAATTGGGCCAGAAATCTCCAGCTGTTGAAAAATTGCAAATTTCCGTGGTTTCCATGGAGTAAGAGCCGTTGCTGGGCACGTGATTTTCACATAAATTCTCATTCAATTGTCGCTACAGCCAAAAGTATTGGTCGGAGAGCAACGCGGTTTGCACCATTCGATTTCTCGTCACAAAATACGTCGGAATAGCCTCTTACCAGCAGCATTGGAACAGTTTTTCCACTTCTGGATTTTTTCCCGGGCTTTTTGCTAATTGAAATTGGCTACATTTACTATGTACCATCGCGACTGGTCATTACTATATTCAACTTTTAATTATAAGTTATGTGCCCTTCGGTAGCCCAGAAGACGTCAAATCTTTGAGCCAAGCCCATTTAACTCATCCAGCAATTGTCTTACTTCTAAGTCGAAGACAAACTCAATGTCTTTATCTACATGTTGAAAAACCACACCATTTGTATATGGTAATGGTCGGAGAGCAACGCGGTTTGCACCATTCGAATTCTCCTCACAAAATACGTCGGATTAGCCTCTTACCAGCAGCATTGGAACAGTTTTGTCACTTTTGGATTTTTGCCTGGGCTTTTTGCTAATTGAAATCGGCTACATTTACAATGTACCATTGCGACTGGTCATTACTATATTCAACTTTTGATTAAAAGTTATGTGCCATTCGGTAGCCCAGAACACGTCAAATCTTTGGGCCAAGCCCATTTAACTCATTCAGCAATTGTCTGACTTCTAAGTCGAAGACAAACTCAATGTCTTTATCTACATGTTGAAAAACCACACCATTTGTATATAAAAAACACAAGGTACTTGATACAGTCTGCTGTAAAAAGTACAAATGAACACTGACCCACATCAATAAAGTGCCAAAAGATGCGCAATTGTGCCAGGCATCTCCAGCTGTTGAAAAATTGCAAATTTCCTTGGTTTCCATGGAGTAAGTGCCGTTGCTAGGCACGTGATTTTCACATAAATGCTCATTTAATTGTCGCTACAGCCAAAAGTATTGGTCGGAGAGCAACGCGGTTTGCACCATTCGAATTCTCGTCACAAACTACGTCGGATTAGCCTGTTACTAGCAGCATTGGAACAGTTTTTCCACTTTTGGATTTTTGCCTGATCTTTTTGCTGATTCAAATCCACTACATTTACTATGTACCATCGCGACTGGTCATTACTATATTCAACTTTTAATTATAAGTTATGTGCCCTTCAGTAGTCCAGAAGACGTCAAATCTTTGGGCCAAGCCCATTTAACTCACCCAGCAAATGTCTTACTTCTAAGTCGAAGACAAACTCAATGTCTATCTACATGTTGAAAAACTACACCATTTGTATATAAAAAACACAAGGTACTTGATACAATCTGCTGGAAAAAGAACAATTGAACACTGACAAACATCAATAAGGTGCCAAAAGATGCGCTATTGGGCCAGAAATCTCCAGCTGTTGAAAAATTGCAAATTTCCGTGGTTTCCATGGAGTATGATCCGTTGCTGGGCACGTGATTTTCACATAAATGCTCATTTAATTGTCGCTACAGCCAAAAGTATTGGCCGGAGAGCAACGCGGTTTGCACCATTCGATTTCTCGTCACAAAATACGTCGGATTAGCCTCTTACCAGCAGCATTGGAACAGTTTTTCCACTTTTGGATTTTTGCCTGGTCTTTTTGCCGATTGAAATCCGCTACATTTAATGTGTAACATCGCGACTGGTCATTATTATATTCAACTTTTGATTATAAGTTATGTGCCCTTTGGTACCCCAGAAGACGTCAAATCTTTGGGCCAAGCCCATTTAACTCATCCAGCAATTGTCTTACTTCTAAGTCGAAGACAAACTCAATGTCTTTATCTACATGATGAAAAACCACACCATTTGTTTATAAAAAACACAAGGTACTTGATATAGTCTGCTGTAAAAAGTACAATTGAACACTGACAAACATCAATAAGGTGCCAAAAGATGCGCAATTGGGCCAGGCATCTCCAGCTGTTGAAAACTTGCAAATTTCCGTGGTTTCCATGGAGTAAGAGCCGTTGCTGGGCACGTAACTTTCACATAAATTCTCATTCAATTGTCGCTACAGCCAAAAGTATTGGCCGGAGAGCAACGCAGTTTGCACCATTCGATTTTTCGTCACAAAATACGTCGGATTAGTCTCTTACCAGCAGCATTGGAACAGGTTTTCCACTTTTGGATTTTTGCCTGGTCTTTTTGCTATTTGAAATCGGCTACATTTACAATGTACCATCGCGACTGGTCATTACTATAGTCAACTTTTGATTATAAGTTATGTGCCCTTCGGTAGCCCAGAAGACGTCAAATCTTTGGGCCAAGCCCATTTAACTCATCCAGCAATTGTCTTACTTCTAAGTCGAAGACAAACTCAATGTCTTTATCTACATGTTGAAAAACCACACCATTTGTATATAAAAAACACAAGGTACTTGATATAGTCTGCTGTAAAAAGTACAATTAAACACTGACCCACATCAATAAAGTGCCAAAAGATGCGGAATTGGGCCAGGCATCTCCAGCTGTTGAAAAATTGCAAATTTCCTTGGTTTCCATGGAGTAAGAGCCGTTGCTGGGCACGTAATTTTCACATAAATTCTCATTCAATTGTCGCTACAGCCAAAAGTATTGGTCGGAGAGCAACGCGGTTTGCACCATTCGATTTCTCGTCACAAAATACGTCGGATTAGCCTCTTACCAGCAGCATTGGAACAGTTTTTCCACTTTTGGATTTTTGCCTAATTTTTTTGCTGATTCAAATCCACTACATTTACTATGTACCATCGCGACTGGTCAATACTATAGTCAACTTTTAATTATAAGTTATGTGCCCTTCGGTAGCCCAGAAGACGTCAAATCTTTGGGCCAAGCCCATTTAACTCACCCAGCAAAGGTCTTACTTCTAAGTCGAAGACAAACTCAATGTCTTTATCTACATGTTGAAAAACTACACCATTTGTATATAAAAAACACAAGGTACTTGATATAATCTGCTGGAAAAAGTACAATTGAACACTGACCCACATCAATAAGGTGCCAAAAGATGCGCAATTGGGCCAGAAATCTCCAGCTGTTGAAAAATTGCAAATTTCCTTGGTTTCCATGGAGTAAGAGCCGTAGCTGGGCACGTGATTTTCACATAAATGCTCATTTAATTGTCGCTACAGCCAAAAGTATTGGTCGGAGAGCAACGCAGTTTGCACCATTCGATTTCTCGTCACAAAATACGTCGGAATAGCCTCTTACCAGCAGCATTGGAACAGTTTTTCCACTTCTGGATTTTTTCCCGGGCTTTTTGCTAATTGAAATTGGCTACATTTACTATGTACCATCGCGACTGGTCATTACTATATTCAACTTTTAATTATAAGTTATGTGCCCTTCGGTAGCCCAGAAGACGTCAAATCTTTGAGCCAAGCCCATTTAACTCATCCAGCAATTGTCTTACTTCTAAGTCGAAGACAAACTCAATGTCTTTATCTACATGTTGAAAAACCACACCATTTGTATATGGTAATGGTCGGAGAGCAACGCGGTTTGCACCATTCGAATTCTCCTCACAAAATACGTCGGATTAGCCTCTTACCAGCAGCATTGGAACAGTTTTGTCACTTTTGGATTTTTGCCTGGGCTTTTTGCTAATTGAAATCGGCTACATTTACAATGTACCATCGCGACTGGTCATTACTATATTCAACTTTTGATTAAAAGTTATGTGCCATTCGGTAGCCCAGAACACGTCAAATCTTTGGGCCAAGCCCATTTAACTCATCCAGCAATTGTCTGACTTCTAAGTCGAAGACAAACTCAATGTCTTTATCTACATGTTGAAAAACCACACCATTTGTATATAAAAAACACAAGGTACTTGATACAGTCTGCTGTAAAAAGTACAAATGAACACTGACCCACATCAATAAAGTGCCAAAAGATGCGCAATTGTGCCAGGCATCTCCAGCTGTTGAAAAATTGCAAATTTCCTTGGTTTCCATGGAGTAAGTGCCGTTGCTAGGCAAGTTATTTTCACATAAATGCTCATTTAATTGTCGCTACAGCCAAAAGTATTGGTCGGAGAGCAACGCGGTTTGCACCATTCGAATTCTCGTCACAAACTACGTCGGATTAGCCTGTTACTAGCAGCATTGGAACAGTTTTTCCACTTTTGGATTTTTGCCTGATCATTTTGCTGATTCAAATCCACTACATTTACTATGTACCATCGCGACTGGTCATTACTATATTCAACTTTTAATTATAAGTTATGTGCCCTTCAGTAGTCCAGAAGACGTCAAATCTTTGGGCCAAGCCCATTTAACTCACCAGCAAATGTCTTACTTCTAAGTCGAAGACAAACTCAATGTCTATCTACATGTTGAAAAACTACACCATTTGTATATAAAAAACACAAGGTACTTGATACAGTCTGCTGGAAAAAGAACAATTGAACACTGACAAACATCAATAGGTGCCAAAAGATGCGCTATTGGGCCAGAAATCTCCAGCTGTTGAAAAATTGCAAATTTCCGTGGTTTCCATGGAGTATGATCCGTTGCTGGGCACGTGATTTTCACATAAATGCTCATTTAATTGTCGCTACAGCCAAAAGTATTGGTCGGAGAGCAACGCGGTTTGCACCATTCGATTTCTCGTCACAAAATACGTCGGATTAGCCTCTTACCAGCAGCATTGGAACAGTTTTTCCACTTTTGGATTTTTGCCTGGTCTTTTTGCCGATTGAAATCCGCTACATTTACTGTGTAACATCGCGACTGGTCATTATTATATTCAACTTTTGATTATAAGTTATGTGCCCTTTGGTACCCCAGAAGACGTCAAATCTTTGGGCCAAGCCCATTTAACTCATCCAGCAATTGTCTTACTTCTAAGTCGAAGACAAACTCAATGTCTTTATCTACATGATGAAAAACCACACCATTTGTTTATAAAAAACACAAGGTACTTGATATAGTCTGCTGTAAAAAGTACAATTGAACACTGACAAACATCAATAAGGTGCCAAAAGATGCGCAATTGGGCCAGGCATCTCCAGCTGTTGAAAACTTGCAAATTTCCGTGGTTTCCATGGAGTAAGAGCCGTTGCTGGGCACGTAACTTTCACATAAATTCTCATTCAATTGTCGCTACAGCCAAAAGTATTGGCCGGAGAGCAACGCGGTTTGCACCATTCGATTTTTCGTCACAAAATACGTCGGATTAGCCTCTTACCAGCAGCATTGGAACAGGTTTTCCACTTTGGATTTTTGCCTGGTCTTTTTTGCTATTTGAAATCGGCTACATTTACAATGTACCATCGCGACTGGTCATTACTATAGTCAACTTTTGATTATAAGTTATGTGCCCTTCGGTAGCCCAGAAGACGTCAAATCTTTGGGCCAAGCCCATTTAACTCATCCAGCAATTGTCTTACTTCTAAGTCGAAAACAAACTCAATGTCTTTATCTACATGTTGAAAAACCACACCATTTGTATACAAAAAACACAAGGTACTTGATATAGTCTGCTGTAAAAAGTACAATTAAAAACACTGACCCACATCAATAAAGTGCCAAAAGATGCGCAATTGGGCCAGGCATCTCCAGCTGTTGAAAAATTGCAAATTTCCTTGGTTTCCATGGAGTAAGAGCCGTGCTGGGCACGTAATTTTCACATAAATTCTCATTCAATTGTCGCTACAGCCAAAAGTATTGGTCGGAGAGCAACGCGGTTTGCACCATTCGATTTCTCGTCACAAAATACGTCGGATTAGCCTCTTACCAGCAGCATTGGAACAGTTTTTCCACTTTTGGATTTTTGCCTAATTTTTTTGCTGATTCAAATCCACTACATTTACTATGTGCCATCGCGACTGGTCATTACTATAGTCAACTTTTGATTATAAGTTATGTGCCCTTCGGTAGTCCAGAAGACGTCAAATCTTTGGGCCAAGCCCATTTAACTCACCCAGCAAATGTCTTACTTCTAAGTCGAAGACAAACTCAATGTCTTTATCTACATGTTGAAAAACTACACCATTTGTATATAAAAAACATAAGGTACTTGATACAATCTGCTGGAAAAAGTACAATTTGAACACTGACAAACATCAATAAGGTGCCAAAAGATGCGCAATTGGGCCAGAAATCTCCAGCTGTTGAAAAATTGCAAATTTCCGTGGTTTCCATGGAGTAAGAGCCGTTGCTGGGCACGTGATTTTCACATAAATGCTCATTTAATTGTCGCTACAGCCAAAAGTATTGGTCGGAGAGCAACGCAGTTTGCACCATTCGATTTCTCGTCACAAAATACGTCGGAATAGCCTCTTACCAGCAGCATTGGAACAGTTTTTCCACTTCTGGATTTTTTCCCGGGCTTTTTGCTAATTGAAATTGGCTACATTTACTATGTACCATCGCGACTGGTCATTACTATATTCAACTTTTAATTATAAGTTATGTGCCCTTCGGTAGCCCAGAAGACGTCAAATCTTTGAGCCAAGCCCATTTAACTCATCCAGCAATTGTCTTACTTCTAAGTCGAAGACAAACTCAATGTCTTTATCTACATGTTGAAAAACCACACCATTTGTATATGGTAATGGTCGGAGAGCAACGCGTTTGCACCATTCGAATTCTCCTCACAAAATACGTCGGATTAGCCTCTTACCAGCAGCATTGGAACAGTTTTGTCACTTTGGATTTTTGCCTGGGCTTTTTGCTAATTGAAATCGGCTACATTTACAATGTACCATCGCGACTGGTCATTACTATATTCAACTTTTGATTAAAAGTTATGTGCCATTCGGTAGCCCAGAACACGTCAAATCTAAAAATTGCAAATTTCCTTGGTTTCCATGGAGTAAGTGCCGTTGCTAGGCACGTTATTTTCACATAAATGCTCATTTAATTGTCGCTACAGCCAAAAGTATTGGTCGGAGAGCAACGCGGTTTGCACCATTCGAATTCTCGTCACAAACTACGTCGGATTAGCCTGTTACTAGCAGCATTGGAACAGTTTTCCACTTTTGGATTTTTGCCTGATCTTTTTGCTGATTCAAATCCACTACATTTACTATGTACCATCGCGACTGGTCATTACTATATTCAACTTTTAATTATAAGTTATGTGCCCTTCAGTAGTCCAGAAGACGTCAAATCTTTGGGCCAAGCCCATTTAACTCACCCAGCAAATGTCTTACTTCTAAGTCGAAGACAAACTCAATGTCTATCTACATGTTGAAAAACTACACCATTTGTATATAAAAAACACAAGGTACTTGATACAGTCTGCTGGAAAAAGAACAATTGAACACTGACAAACATCAATAAGGTGCCAAAAGATGCGCTATTGGGCCAGAAATCTCCAGCTGTTGAAAAATTGCAAATTTCCGTGGTTTCCATGGAGTATGATCCGTTGCTGGGCACGTGATTTTCACATAAATGCTCATTTAATTGTCGCTACAGCCAAAAGTATTGGTCGGAGAGCAACGCAGTTTGCACCATTCGATTTCTCGTCACAAAATACGTCGGATTAGCCTCTTACCAGCAGCATTGGAACAGTTTTTCCACTTTTGGATTTTTGCCTGGTCTTTTTGCCGATTGAAATCCGCTACATTTACTGTGTAACATCGCGACTGGTCATTATTATATTCAACTTTTGATTATAAGTTATGTGCCCTTTGTACCCCAGAAGACGTCAAATCTTTGGGCCAAGCCCATTTAACTCATCCAGCAATTGTCTTACTTCTAAGTCGAAGACAAACTCAATGTCTTTATCTACATGATGAAAAACTACACCATTTGTTTATAAAAAACACAAGGTACTTGATATAGTCTGCTGTAAAAAGTACAATTGAACACTGACAAACATCAATAAGGTGCCAAAAGATGCGCAATTGGGCCAGGCATCTCCAGCTGTTGAAAAATTGCAAATTTCCGTGGTTTCCATGGAGTAAGAGCCGTTGCTGGAGTAAGAGCCGTTGCTGGGCACGTAACTTTCACATAAATTCTCATTCAATTGTCGCTACAGCCAAAAGTATTGGCCGGAGAGCAACGCGGTTTGCACCATTCGATTTTTCGTCACAAAATACGTCGGATTAGCCTCTTACCAGCAGCATTGGAACAGGTTTTTCCACTTTTGGATTTTTGCCTGGTCTTTTTGCTATTTGAAATCGGCTACATTTACAATGTACCATCGCGACTGGTCATTACTATAGTCAACTTTTGATTATAAGTTATGTGCCCTTCGGTAGCCAGAAGACGTCAAATCTTTGGGCCAAGCCCATTTAACTCATCCAGCAATTGTCTTACTTCTAAGTCGAAAACAAACTCAATGTCTTTATCTACATGTTGAAAAACCACACCATTTGTATACAAAAAACACAAGGTACTTGATATAGTCTGCTGTAAAAAGTACAATTAAACACTGACCCACATCAATAAGGTGCCAAAAGATGCGCAATTGGGCCAGGCATCTCCAGCTGTTGAAAAATTGCAATTTCCTTGGTTTCCATGGAGTAAGAGCCGTTGCTGGGCACGTAACTTTCACATAAATTCTCATTCAATTGTCGCTACAGCCAAAAGTATTGGTCGGAGAGCAACGCGGTTTGCACCATTCGATTTCTCGTCAACAAAAGTACGTCGGATTAGCCTCTTACCAGCAGCATTGGAACAGTTTTTCCACTTTGGGATTTTTGCCTAATTTTTTTGCTGATTCAAATCCACTACATTTACTATGTTGCCATCGCGACTGGTCATTACTATAGTCAACTTTTGATTATAAGTTATGTGCCCTTCGGTAGTCCAGAAGACGTCAAATCTTTGGGCCAAGCCCATTTAACTCACCCAGCAAATGTCTTACTTCTAAGTCGAAGACAAACTCAATGTCTTTATCTACATGTTGAAAAACTACACCATTTGTATATAAAAAACATAAGGTACTTGATACAATCTGCTGGAAAAAGTACAATTGAACACTGACCCACATCAATAAGGTGCCAAAAGATGCGCAATTGGGCCGGAAATCTCCAGCTGTTGAAAAATTGCAAATTTCGTGGTTTCCATGGAGTAAGAGCCGTTGCTGGGGCACGTGATTTTCACATAAATGCTCATTTAATTGTCGCTACAGCCAAAAGTATTGGTCGGAGAGCAACGCAGTTTGCACCATTCGATTTCTCGTCACAAAATACGTCGGAATAGCCTCTTACCAGCAGCATTGGAACAGGTTTTTCCACTTCTGGATGTTTTCCCGGGCTTTTTGCTAATTGAAATTGGCTACATTTACTATGTACCATCGCGACTGGTCATTACTATATTCAACTTTTAATTATAAGTTATGTGCCCTTCGGTAGCCCAGAAGACGTCAAATCTTTGAGCCAAGCCCATTTAACTCATCCAGCAATTGTCTTACTTCTAAGTCGAAGACAAACTCAATGTCTTTATCTACATGTTGAAAAACCACACCATTTGTATATGGTAATGGTCGGAGAGCAACGCGGTTTGCACCATTCGAATTCTCCTCACAAAATACGTCGGATTAGCCTCTTACCAGCAGCATTGGAACAGTTTTGTCACTTTTGGATTTTTGCCTGGGCTTTTTGCTAATTTGAAATCGGCTACATTTACAATGTACCATCGCGACTGGTCATTACTATATTCAACTTTTGATTAAAAGCTATGTGCCATTCGGTAGCCCAGAACACGTCAAATCTTTGGGCCAAGCCCATTTAACTCATTCAGCAATTGTCTGACTTCTAAGTCGAAGACAAACTCAATGTCTTTATCTACATGTTGAAAAACCACACCATTTGTATATAAAAACACAAGGTACTTGATACAGTCTGCTGTAAAAAGTACAAATGAACACTGACCCACATCAATAAGGTGCCAAAAGATGCGCAATTGTGCCAGGCTTCTCCAGCTGTTGAAAAATTGCAAATTTCCTTGGTTTCCATGGAGTAAGTGCCGTTGCTAGGCACGTGATTTTCACATAAATGCTCATTTAATTGTCGCTACAGCCAAAAGTATTGGTCGGAGAGCAACGCGGTTTGCACCATTCGAATTCTCGTCACAAACTACGTCGGATTAGCCTGTTACTAGCAGCATTGGAAACAGTTTTTTCCACTTTTGGATTTTTTGCCTGATCTTTTTGCTGATTCAAATCCACTACATTTACTATGTACCATCGCGACTGGTCATTACTATATTCAACTTTTAATTATAAGTTATGTGCCCTTCAGTAGTCCAGAAGACGTCAAATCTTTGGGCCAAGCCCATTTAACTCACCCAGCAAATGTCTTACTTCTAAGTCGAAGACAACTCAATGTCTATCTACATGTTGAAAAACTACACCATTTGTATATAAAAAACACAAGGTACTTGATACAATCTGCTGGAAAAAGAACAATTGAACACTGACAAACATCAATAAGGTGCCAAAAGATGCGCTATTGTGCCAGAAATCTCCAGCTGTTGAAAAATTGCAAATTTCCGTGGTTTTCCATGGAGTAAGAGCCCGTTGCTGGGCACGTAACTTTCACATAAATTCTCATTCAATTGTCGCTACAGCCAAAAGTAGTGGCCGGAGAGCAACGCGGTTTGCACCATTCGATTTTTCGTCACAAAATACGTCGGATTAGCCTCTTACCAGCAGCATTGGAACAGGTTTTCCACTTTTTGGATTTTTGCCTGGTCTTTTTGCTATTTGAAATCGGCTTACATTTACAATGTACCATCGCGACTGGTCATACTATAGTCAACTTTTTGATTATAAGTTATGTGCCCTTCGGTAGCCCAGAAGACGTCAAATCTTTGGGCCAAGCCCATTTAACTCATCCAGCAATTGTCTACTTCTAAGTCGAAGACAAACTCAATGTCTTTATCTACATGTTGAAAAACACACCATTTGTATATAAAAAAACACAAGGTACTTGATATAGTCTGCTGTAAAAAGTACAATTAAACACTGACCCACATCAATAAAGTGCCAAAAGATGCGGAATTGGGCCAGGCATCTCCAGCTGTGAAAAATTGCAAATTTCCTTGGTTTCCATGGAGTAAGAGCCGTTGCTGGGCACGTAATTTTCACATAAATTCTCATTCAATTGTCGCTACAGCCAAAAGTATTGGTCGGGAGAGCAACGCGGTTTGCACCATTCGATTCTCGTCACAAAATACGTCGGATTAGCCTCTTACAGCAGCATTGGAACAGTTTTTCCACTTTTGGATTTTTGCCTAATTTTTTTGCTGATTCAAATCCACTACATTTACTATGTACCATCGCGACTAGTCAATACTATAGTCAACTTTAATTATAAGTTATGTGCCCTTCGGTAGTCCAGAAGACGTCAAATCTTTGGGCCAAGCCATTTAACTCACCCAGCAAAGGTCTTACTTCTAAGTCGAAGACAAACTCAATGTCTTTATCTACATGTTGAAAACTACACCATTTGTATATAAAAAACACAAGGTACTTGATATAATCTGCTGGAAAAAGTACAATTGAACACTGAACCACATCAATAAGGTGCCAAAAGATGCGCAATTGGGCCAGAAATCTCCAGCTGTTGAAAAATTGCAAATTTCCTTGGTTTCCATGGAGTAAGAGCCGTAGCTGGGCACGTGATTTTCACATAAATGCTCATTTAATTGTCGCTACAGCCAAAAGTATTGGTCGGAGAGCAACGCAGTTGCACCATTCGATTTCTCGTCACAAAATACGTCGGAATAGCCTCTTACCAGCAGCATTGGAACAGTTTTTCCACTTCTGGATTTTTTCCCCGGGCTTTTTGCTAATTGAAATTTGGCTACATTTACTATTGTACCATCGCGACTGGTCATTACTATATTCAACTTTTAATTATAAGTTATGTGCCCTTCGGTAGCCCAGAAGACGTCAAAATCTTTGAGCCAAGCCCATTTAACTCATCCAGCAATTGTCTTACTTCTAAGTCGAAGACAAACTCAATGTCTTTATCTACATGTTGAAAAACCACACCATTTGTATATGGTAATGTCGGAGAGCAACGCGGTTTGCACCATTCGAATTCTCCTCACAAAATAACGTCGGATTAGGCCTCTTACCAGCAGCATTGGAA
>NW_027018229.1:0-53848 GCF_032854445.1 Liolophura sinensis | reverse complement strand
CCGACGTATTTTGTGACGAGAAATCGAATGGTGCAAACCGCGTTGCTCTCCGACCAATACTTTTGGCTGTAGCCACAATTGAATCATCATTTATGTCAAAATCACGTGCCCAGCAACGGCTCTTACTCCATGGAAACCAAGGAAATTTCCAATTTTTCAACACCTGGAGATGCCTGACCCAATTGCGCATCTTTTGGCACCTTATTGATGTGGGTCAGTGTTCAATTCTACTTTTTACAGCAGACTGTATCAAGTACCTTGTGGTTTTTATATAAAAATGGTGTGGTTTTTCTACATGTAGATAAAGAGATTAAGTTTATCTTCGACTTAGAAGTAAGACATTTGCTGGGTGAGTTAAATGGGCTTGGCCCAAAGATTTGACATCTTCTGGGCTACCGAAGGGCACATAACTTATAATCAAAAGTTGAATATAGTAATGACCAGTCGCGATTGTACATAGTACATGTAGCCGATTTCAATTAGCAAAAGGACCAGGCAAAAATCCAAAAGTGGAAAAAATGTTCCAATGCTGCTGGTAAGAGGCTAATCCGACGTATTTTGTGACGAGAAATCGAATGGTGCAAACCGCGTTGCTCTCCGACCAATACTTTTGGCTGTAGCCACAATTGAATCATCATTTATGTCAAAATCACGTGCCCAGCAACGGCTCTTACTCCATGGAAACCAAGGAAATTTGCAATTTTTCAACAGCTGGAGATGCCTGACCCAATTGCGCATCTTTTGGCACCTTATTGATGTGGGTCAGTGTTCAATTGTACTTTTTACAGCAGACTGTATCAAGTACCTTGTGCTTTTTATATAAAAATGGTGTGGTTTTTCTACATGTAGATAAAGACATTGAGTTTATCTTCGACTTAGAAGTAAGACATTTGCTGGGTGAGTTAAATGGGCTTGGCCCAAAGATTTGACATCTTCTGGGCTACCGAAGGGCACATAACTTATAATCAAAAGTTGAATATAGTAATGACCAGTCGCGATGGTACATAGTACATGTAGCCGATTTCAATTAGCAAAAGGACCAGGCAAAAATCCAAAAGTGGAAAAAATGTTCCAATGCTGCTGGTAGGAGGCTAATCCGACATATTTTGTGACGAGAAATCGAATGGTGCAAACCGCGTTGCTCTCCGACCAATACTTTTGGCTGTAGCCACAATTGAATCATCATTTATGTCAAAATCACGTGCCCAGCAACGGCTCTTACTCCATGGAAACCAAGGAAATTTGCAATTTTTCAACACCTGGAGATGCCTGACCCAATTGCGCATCTTTTGGCACCTTATTGATGTGGGTCAGTGTTCAATTGTACTTTTTACAGCAGACTGTATCAAGTACCTTGTGGTTTTTATATAAAAATGGTGTGGTTTTTCTACATGTAGATAAAGAGATTAAGTTTATCTTCGACTTAGAAGTAAGACATTTGCTGGGTGAGTTAAATGGGCTTGGCCCAAAGATTTGACATCTTCTGGGCTACCGAAGGGCACATAACTTATAATCAAAAGTTGAATATAGTAATGACCAGTCGCGATTGTACATAGTACATGTAGCCGATTTCAATGAGCAAAAGGACCAGGCAAAAATCCAAAAGTGGAAAAAATGTTCCAATGCTGCTGGTAAGAGGCTAATCCGACGTATTTTGTGACGAGAAATCGAATGGTGCAAACCGCGTTGCTCTCCGACCAATACTTTTGGCTGTAGCCACAATTGAATCATCATTTATGTCAAAATCACGTGCCCAGCAACGGCTCTTACTCCATGGAAACCAAGGCAATTTCCAATTTTTCAACACCTGGAGATGCCTGACCCAATTGCGCATCTTTTGGCACCTTATTGATGTGGGTCAGTGTTCAATTCTACTTTTTACAGCAGACTGTATCAAGTACCTTGTGGTTTTTATATAAAAATGGTGTGGTTTTTCTACATGTAGATAAAGAGATTAAGTTTATCTTCGACTTAGAAGTAAGACATTTGCTGGGTGAGTTAAATGGGCTTGGCCCAAAGATTTGACATCTTCTGGGCTACCGAAGGGCACATAACTTATAATCAAAAGTTGAATATAGTAATGACCAGTCGCGATTGTACATAGTACATGTAGCCGATTTCAATTAGCAAAAGGACCAGGCAAAAATCCAAAAGTGGAAAAAATGTTCCAATGCTGCTGGTAAGAGGCTAATCCGACGTATTTTGTGACGAGAAATCGAATGGTGCAAACCGCGTTGCTCTCCGACCAATACTTTTGGCTGTAGCCACAATTGAATCATCATTTATGTCAAAATCACGTGCCCAGCAACGGCTCTTACTCCATGGAAACCAAGGAAATTTGCAATTTTTCAACAGCTGGAGATGCCTGACCCAATTGCGCATCTTTTGGCACCTTATTGATGTGGGTCAGTGTTCAATTGTACTTTTTACAGCAGACTGTATCAAGTACCTTGTGTTTTTTATATAAAAATGGTGTGGTTTTTCTACATGTAGATAAAGACATTGAGTTTATCTTCGACTTAGAAGTAAGACATTTGCTGGGTGAGTTAAATGGGCTTGGCCCAAAGATTTGACGTCTTCTGGGCTACCGAAGGGCACATAACTTATAATCAAAAGTTGAATATAGTAATGACCAGTCGCGATGGTACATAGTACATGTAGCCGATTTCAATTAGCAAAAGGACCAGGCAAAAATCCAAAAGTGGAAAAAATGTTCCAATGCTGCTGGTAAGAGGCTAATCCGACGTATTTTGTGACGAGAAATCGAATGGTGCAAACCGCGTTGCTCTCCGACCAATACTTTTGGCTGTAGCCACAATTGAATCATCATTTATGTCAAAATCACGTGCCCAGCAACGGCTCTTACTCCATGGAAACCAAGGAAATTTGCAATTTTTCAACACCTGGAGATGCCTGACCCAATTGCGCATCTTTTGGCACCTTATTGATGTGGGTCAGTGTTCAATTGTACTTTTTACAGCAGACTGTATCAAGTACCTTGTGGTTTTTATATAAAAATGGTGTGGTTTTTCTACATGTAGATAAAGAGATTAAGTTTATCTTCGACTTAGAAGTAAGACATTTGCTGGGTGAGTTAAATGGGCTTGGCCCAAAGATTTGACATCTTCTGGGCTACCGAAGGGCACATAACTTATAATCAAAAGTTGAATATAGTAATGACCAGTCGCGATTGTACATAGTACATGTAGCCGATTTCAATGAGCAAAAGGACCAGGCAAAAATCCAAAAGTGGAAAAAATGTTCCAATGCTGCTGGTAAGAGGCTAATCCGACGTATTTTGTGACGAGAAATCGAATGGTGCAAACCGCGTTGCTCTCCGACCAATACTTTTGGCTGTAGCTACAATTGAATCATCATTTATGTCAAAATCACGTGCCCAGCAACGGCTCTTACTACATGGAAACCAAGGAAATTTGCAATTTTTCAACACCTGGAGATGCCTGACCCAATTGCGCATCTTTTGGCACCTTATTGATGTGGGTCAGTGTTCAATTCTACTTTTTACAGCAGACTGTATCAAGTACCTTGTGGTTTTTATATAAAAATGGTGTGGTTTTTCTACATGTAGATAAAGAGATTAAGTTTATCTTCGACTTAGAAGTAAGACATTTGCTGGGTGAGTTAAATGGGCTTGGCCCAAAGATTTGACATCTTCTGGGCTACCGAAGGGCACATAACTTATAATCAAAAGTTGAATATAGTAATGACCAGTCGCGATTGTACATAGTACATGTAGCCGATTTCAATTAGCAAAAGGACCAGGCAAAAATCCAAAAGTGGAAAAAATGTTCCAATGCTGCTGGTAAGAGACTAATCCGACGTATTTTGTGACGAGAAATCGAATGGTGCAAACCGCGTTGCTCTCCGACCAATACTTTTGGCTGTAGCCACAATTGAATCATCATTTATGTCAAAATCACGTGCCCAGCAACGGCTCTTACTCCATGGAAACCAAGGAAGTTTGCAATTTTTCAACACCTGGAGATGCCTGACCCAATTGCGCATCTTTTGGCACCTTATTGATGTGGGTCAGTGTTCAATTGTACTTTTTACAGCAGACTGTATCAAGTACCTTGTGGTTTTTATATAAAAATGGTGTGGTTTTTCTACATGTAGATAAAGAGATTAAGTTTATCTTCGACTTAGAAGTAAGACATTTGCTGGGTGAGTTAAATGGGCTTGGCCCAAAGATTTGACATCTTCTGGGCTACCGAAGGGCACATAACTTATAATCAAAAGTTGAATATAGTAATGACCAGTCGCGATTGTACATAGTACATGTAGCCGATTTCAATTAGCAAAAGGACCAGGCAAAAATCCAAAAGTGGAAAAAATGTTCCAATGCTGCTGGTAAGAGGCTAATCCGACGTATTTTGTGACGAGAAATCGAATGGTGCAAACCGCGTTGCTCTCCGACCAATAGTTTTGGCTGTAGCCACAATTGAATCATCATTTATGTCAAAATCACGTGCCCAGCAACGGCTCTTACTCCATGGAAACCAAGGAAATTTGCAATTTTTCAACACCTGGAGATGCCTGACCCAATTGCGCATCTTTTGGCACCTTATTGATGTGGGTCAGTGTTCAATTGTACTTTTTACAGCAGACTGTATCAAGTACCTTGTGTTTTTTATATAAAAATGGTGTGGTTTTTCTACATGTAGATAAAGAGATTAAGTTTATCTTCGACTTAGAAGTAAGACATTTGCTGGGTGAGTTAAATGGGCTTGGCCCAAAGATTTGACATCTTCTGGGCTACCGAAGGGCACATAACTTATAATCAAAAGTTGAATATAGTAATGACCAATCGCGATTGTACATAGTACATGTAGCCGATTTCAATTAGCAAAAGGACCAGTCAAAAATCCAAAAGTAAAAAAAATGTTTCAATGCTGCTGGTAAGAGGCTAATCCGACGTATTTTGTGACGAGAAATCGAATGGTGCAAACCGCGTTGCTATCCGACCAATACTTTTGGCTGTAGCCACAATTGAATCATCATTTATGTCAAAATCACGTGCCCAGCAACGGCTCTTACTCCATGGAAACCAAGGAAATTTGCAATTTTTCAACACCTGGAGATGCCTGACCCAATTGCGCATGTTTTGGCACCTTATTGATGTGGGTCAGTGTTCAATTGTACTTTTTACAGCAGACTGTATCAAGTACCTTGTGTTTTTTATATAAAAATGGTGTGGTTTTTCTACATGTAGATAAAGACATTGAGTTTATCTTCGACTTAGAAGTAAGACATTTGCTGGGTGAGTTAAATGGGCTTGGCCCAAAGATTTGACATCTTCTGGGCTACCGAAGGGCACATAACTTATAATCAAAAGTTGAATATAGTAATGACCAGTCGCGATTGTACATAGTACATGTAGCCGATTTCAATTAGCAAAAGGACCAGGCAAAAATCCAAAAGTGGAAAAAATGTTCCAATGCTGCTGGTAAGAGGCTAATCCGACGTATTTTGTGACGAGAAATCGAATGGTGCAAACCGCGTTGCTCTCCGACCAATACTTTTGGCTGTAGCCACAATTGAATCATCATTTATGTCAAAATCACGTGCCCAGCAACGGCTCTTACTCCATGGAAACCAAGGAAATTTCCAATTTTTCAACAGCTGGAGATGCCTGACCCAATTGCGCATCTTTTGGCACCTTATTGATGTGGGTCAGTGTTCAATTGTACTTTTTACAGCAGACTGTATCAAGTACCTTGTGTTTTTTTATATAAAAATGGTGTGGTTTTTCTACATGTAGATAAAGAGATTAAGTTTATCTTCGACTTAGAAGTAAGACATTTGCTGGGTGAGTTAAATGGGCTTGGCCCAAAGATTTGACGTCTTCTGGGCTACCGAAGGGCACATAACTTATAATCAAAAGTTGAATATAGTAATGACCAGTCGCGATGGTACATAGTACATGTAGCCGATTTCAATTAGCAAAAGGACCAGGCAAAAATCCAAAAGTGGAAAAAATGCTCCAATGCTGCTGGTAAGAGGCTAATCCGACGTATTTTGTGACGAGAAATCGAATGGTGCAAACCGCGTTGCTCTCCGACCAATACTTTTGGCTGTAGCCACAATTGAATCATCAATTATGTCAAAATCACGTGCCCAGCAACGGCTCTTACTCCATGGAAACCAAGGAAATTTCCAATTTTTCAACACCTGGAGATGCCTGGCCCAATTGCGCATCTTTTGGCACCTTATTGATGTGGGTCAGTGTTCAATTGTACTTTTTACAGCAGACTCTATCAAGTACCTTGTGTTTTTTATATAAAAATGGTGTGGTTTTTCTACATGTAGATAAAGACATTGAGTTTATCTTCGACTTAGAAGTAAGACATTTGCTGGGTGAGTTAAATGGGCTTGGCCCAAAGATTTGACGTCTTCTGGGCTACCGATGGGCACATAACTTATAATCAAAAGTTGAATATAGTAATGACCAGTCGCGATGGTACATAGTACATGTAGCCGATTTCAATTAGCAAAAGGACCAGGCAGAAATCCAAAAGTAAAAAAAATGCTCCAATCGTTCTGGTAAGAGGCTGATCCGACGTATTTTGTGACGAGAAATCGAATGGTGCAAACCGCGTTGCTCTCCGACCAATACTTTTGGCTGTAGCCACAATTGAATCATCATTTATGTCAAAATCACGTGCCCAGCAACGGCTCTTACTCCATGGAAACCAAGGAAATTTGCAATTTTTCAACACCTGGAGATGCCTGACCCAATTGCGCATCTTTTGGCACCTTATTGATGTGGGTCAGTGTTCAATTGTACTTTTTACAGCAGACTGTATCAAGTACCTTGTGTTTTTTTATATAAAAATGGTGTGGTTTTTCTACATGTAGATAAAGACATTGAGTTTATCTTCGACTTAGAAGTAAGACATTTGCTGGGTGAGTTAAATGGGCTTGGCCCAAAGATTTGACATCTTCTGGGCTACCGAAGGGCACATAACTTATAATCAAAAGTTGAATATAGTAATGACCAGTCGCGATTGTACATAGTACATGTAGCCGATTTCAATTAGCAAAAGGACCAGGCAAAAATCCAAAAGTGGAAAAAATGTTCCAATGCTGCTGGTAAGAGGCTAATCCGACGTATTTTGTGACGAGAAATCGAATGGTGCAAACCGCGTTGCTCTCCGACCAATACTTTTGGCTGTAGCCACAATTGAATCATCATTTATGTCAAAATCACGTGCCCAGCAACGGCTCTTACTCCATGGAAACCAAGGAAATTTCCAATTTTTCAACAGCTGGAGATGCCTGACCCAATTGCGCATCTTTTGGCACCTTATTGATGTGGGTCAGTGTTCAATTGTACTTTTTACAGCAGACTGTATCAAGTACCTTGTGTTTTTTATATAAAAATGGTGTGGTTTTTCTACATGTAGATAAAGAGATTAAGTTTATCTTCGACTTAGAAGTAAGACATTTGCTGGGTGAGTGAAATGGGCTTGGCCCAAAGATTTGACGTCTTCTGGGCTACCGAAGGGCACATAACTTATAATCAAAAGTTGAATATAGTAATGACCAGTCGCGATGGTACATAGTACATGTAGCCGATTTCAATTAGCAAAAGGACCAGGCAAAAATCCAAAAGTAGAAAAAATGCTCCAATGCTGCTGGTAAGAGGCTAATCCGACGTATTTTGTGACGAGAAATCGAATGGTGCAAACCGCGTTGCTCTCCGACCAATACTTTTGGCTGTAGCCACAATTGAATCATCAATTATGTCAAAATCACGTGCCCAGCAACGGCTCTTACTCCATGGAAACCAAGGAAATTTCCAATTTTTCAACACCTGGAGATGCCTGGCCCAATTGCGCATCTTTTGGCACCTTATTGATGTGGGTCAGTGTTCAATTGTACTTTTTACAGCAGACTCTATCAAGTACCTTGTGTTTTTTATATAAAAATGGTGTGGTTTTTCTACATGTAGATAAAGACATTGAGTTTATCTTCGACTTAGAAGTAAGACATTTGCTGGGTGAGTTAAATGGGCTTGGCCCAAAGATTTGACGTCTTCTGGGCTACCGATGGGCACATAACTTATAATCAAAAGTTGAATATAGTAATGACCAGTCGCGATGGTACATAGTACATGTAGCCGATTTCAATTAGCAAAAGGACCAGGCAGAAATCCAAAAGTAAAAAAAATGCTCCAATCGTTCTGGTAAGAGGCTGATCCGACGTATTTTGTGACGAGAAATCGAATGGTGCAAACCGCGTTGCTCTCCGACCAATACTTTTGGCTGTAGCCACAATTGAATCATCATTTATGTCAAAATCACGTGCCCAGCAACGGCTCTTACTCCATGGAAACCAAGGAAATTTGCAATTTTTCAACACCTGGAGATGCCTGACCCAATTGCGCATCTTTTGGCACCTTATTGATGTGGGTCAGTGTTCAATTGTACTTTTTACAGCAGACTGTATCAAGTACCTTGTGTTTTTTATATAAAAATGGTGTGGTTTTTCTACATGTAGATAAAGACATTGAGTTTATCTTCGACTTAGAAGTAAGACATTTGCTGGGTGAGTTAAATGGGCTTGGCCCAAAGATTTGACATCTTCTGGGCTACCGAAGGGCACATAACTTATAATCAAAAGTTGAATATAGTAATGACCAGTCGCGATTGTACATAGTACATGTAGCCGATTTCAATTAGCAAAAGGACCAGGCAAAAATCCAAAAGTGGAAAAAATGTTCCAATGCTGCTGGTAAGAGGCTAATCCGACGTATTTTGTGACGAGAAATCGAATGGTGCAAACCGCGTTGCTCTCCGACCAATACTTTTGGCTGTAGCCACAATTGAATGATCATTTATGTCAAAATCACGTGCCCAGCAACGGCTCTTACTCCATGGAAACCAAGGAAATTTGCAATTTTTCAACACCTGGAGATGCCTGACCCAATTGCGCATCTTTTGGCACCTTATTGATGTGGGTCAGTGTTCAATTGTACTTTTTACAGCAGACTGTATTAAGTACCTTGTGGTTTTTATATAAAAAATGGTGTGGTTTTTCTACATGTAGATAAAGAGATTAAGTTTATCTTCGACTTAGAAGTAAGACATTTGCTGGGTGAGTTAAATGGGCTTGGCCCAAAGATTTGACATCTTCTGGGCTACCGAAGGGCACATAACTTATAATCAAAAGTTGAATATAGTAATGACCAGTCGCGATTGTACATAGTACATGTAGCCGATTTCAATTAGCAAAAGGACCAGGCAAAAATCCAAAAGTGGAAAAAATGTTCCAATGCTGCTGGTAAGAGGCTAATCCGACGTATTTTGTGACGAGAAATCGAATGGTGCAAACCGCGTTGCTCTCCGACCAATACTTTTGGCTGTAGCCACAATTGAATCATCATTTATGTCAAAATCACGTGCCCAGCAACGGCTCTTACTCCATGGAAACCAAGGAAATTTGCAATTTTTCAACAGCTGGAGATGCCTGACCCAATTGCGCATCTTTTGGCACCTTATTGATGTGGGTCAGTGTTCAATTGTACTTTTTACAGCAGACTGTATCAAGAACCTTGTGGTTTTTATATAAAAATGGTGTGGTTTTTCTACATGTAGATAAAGAGATTAAGTTTATCTTCGACTTAGAGGTAAGACATTTGCTGGGTGAGTTAAATGGGCTTGGCCCAAAGATTTGACATCTTCTGGGCTACCGAAGGGCACATAACTTATAATCAAAAGTTGAATATAGTAATGACCAGTCGCGATTGTACATAGTACATGTAGCCGATTTCAATTAGCAAATAGACCAGGCAAAAATCCAAAAGTGGAAAAAATGTTCCAATGCTGCTGGTAAGAGGCTAATCCGACGTATTTTGTGACGAGAAATCGAATGGTGCAAACCGCGTTGCTCTCCGACCAATACTTTTGGCTGTAGCCACAATTGAATCATCATTTATGTCAAAATCACGTGCCCAGCAACGGCTCTTACTCCATGGAAACCAAGGAAATTTGCAATTTTTCAACAGCTGGAGATGCCTGACCCAATTGCGCATCTTTTGGCACCTTATTGATGTGGGTCAGTGTTCAATTGTACTTTTTACAGCAGACTGTATCAAGTACCTTGTGTTTTTTATATAAAAATGGTGTGGTTTTTCTACATGTAGATAAAGACATTGAGTTTATCTTCGACTTAGAAGTAAGACATTTGCTGGGTGAGTTAAATGGGCTTGGCCCAAAGATTTGACATCTTCTGGGCTACCGAAGGGCACATAACTTATAATCAAAAGTTGAATATAGTAATGACCAGTCGCGATGGTACATAGTACATGTAGCCGATTTCAATTAGCAAAAGGACCAGGCAAAAATCCAAAAGTGGAAAAAATGTTCCAATGCTGCTGGTAAGAGGCTAATCCGACGTATTTTGTGACGAGAAATCGAATGGTGCAAACCGCGTTGCTCTCCGACCAATACTTTTGGCTGTAGCCACAATTGAATCATCATTTATGTCAAAATCACGTGCCCAGCAACGGCTCTTACTCCATGGAAACCAAGGAAATTTGCAATTTTTCAACACCTGGAGATGCCTGACCCAATTGCGCATCTTTTGGCACCTTATTGATGTGGGTCAGTGTTCAATTGTACTTTTTACAGCAGACTGTATCAAGTACCTTGTGTTTTTTATATAAAAATGGTGTGGTTTTTCTACATGTAGATAAAGAGATTAAGTTTATCTTCGACTTAGAAGTAAGACATTTGCTGGGTGAGTTAAATGGGCTTGGCCCAAAGATTTGACATCTTCTGGGCTACCGAAGGGCACATAACTTATAATCAAAAGTTGAATATAGTAATGACCAGTCGCGATTGTACATAGTACATGTAGCCGATTTCAATTAGCAAAAGGACCAGGCAAAAATCCAAAAGTAAAAAAAATGCTCCAATCGTGCTGGTAAGAGGCTAATCCGACGTATTTTGTGACGAGAAATCGAATGGTGCAAACCGCGTTGCTCTCCGACCAATACTTTTGGCTGTAGCCACAATTGAATCATCATTTATGTCAAAATCACGTGCCCAGCAACGGCTCTTACTCCATGGAAACCAAGGAAATTTGCAATTTTTCAACACCTGGAGATGCCTGACCCAATTGCGCATCTTTTGGCACCTTATTGATGTGGGTCAGTGTTCAATTGTACTTTTTACAGCAGACTGTATCAAGTACCTTGTGGTTTTTATATAAAAATGGTGTGGTTTTTCTACATGTAGATAAAGAGATTAAGTTTATCTTCGACTTAGAGGTAGGACATTTGCTGGGTGAGTTAAATGGGCTTGGCCCAAAGATTTGACATCTTCTGGGCTACCGAAGGGCACATAACTTATAATCAAAAGTTGAATATAGTAATGACCAGTCGCGATTGTACATAGTACATGTAGCCGATTTCAATTAGCAAAAGGACCAGGCAAAAATCCAAAAGTGGAAAAAATGTTCCAATGCTGCTGGTAAGAGGCTAATCCGACGTATTTTGTGACGAGAAATCGAATGGTGCAAACCGCGTTGCTCTCCGACCAATACTTTTGGCTGTAGCCACAATTGAATCATCATTTATGTCAAAATCACGTGCCCAGCAACGGCTCTTACTCCATGGAAACCAAGGAAATTTCCAATTTTTCAACAGCTGGAGATGCCTGACCCAATTGCGCATCTTTTGGCACCTTATTGATGTGGGTCAGTGTTCAATTGTACTTTTTACAGCAGACTGTATCAAGTACCTTGTGTTTTTTATATAAAAATGGTGTGGTTTTACTACATGTAGATAAAGACATTGAGTTTATCTTCGACTTAGAAGTAAGACATTTGCTGGGTGAGTTAAATGGGCTTGGCCCAAAGATTTGACGTCTTCTGGGCTACCGAAGGGCACATAACTTATAATCAAAAGTTGAATATAGTAATGACCAGTCGCGATGGTACATAGTACATATAGCCGATTTCAATTAGCAAAAGGACCAGGCAAAAATCCAACAGTGGAAAAAATGTTCCAATGCTGCTGGTAAGAGGCTAATCCGACGTATTTTGTGACGAGAAATCGAATGGTGCAAACCGCGTTGCTCTCCGACCAATACTTTTGGCTGTAGCCACAATTGAATCATCATTTATGTCAAAATCACGTGCCCAGCAACGGCTCTTACTCCATGGAAACCAAGGAAATTTGCAATTTTTCAACACCTGGAGATGCCTGACCCAATTGCGCATCTTTTGGCACCTTATTGATGTGGGTCAGTGTTCAATTGTACTTTTTACAGCAGACTGTATCAAGTACCTTGTGTTTTTTATATAAAAATGGTGTGGTTTTTCTACATGTAGATAAAGAGATTAAGTTTATCTTCGACTTAGAAGTAAGACATTTGCTGGGTGAGTTAAATGGGCTTGGCCCAAAGATTTGACATCTTCTGGGCTACCGAAGGGCACATAACTTATAATCAAAAGTTGAATATAGTAATGACCAATCGCGATTGTACATAGTACATGTAGCCGATTTCAATTAGCAAAAGGACCAGTCAAAAATCCAAAAGTGGAAAAAATGTTTCAATGCTGCTGGTAAGAGGCTAATCTGACGTATTTTGTGACGAGAAATCGAATGGTGCAAACCGCGTTACTCTCCGACCAATACTTTTGGCTGTAGCCACAATTGAATCATCATTTATGTCAAAATCACGTGCCCAGCAACGGCTCTTACTCCATGGAAACCAAGGAAATTTGCAATTTTTCAACACCTGGAGATGCCTGACCCAATTGCGCATCTTTTGGCACCTTATTGATGTGGGTCAGTGTTCAATTGTACTTTTTACAGCAGACTGTATCAAGTACCTTGTGGTTTTTATATAAAAATGGTGTGGTTTTTCTACATGTAGATAAAGAGATTAAGTTTATCTTCGACTTAGAAGTAAGACATTTGCTGGGTGAGTTAAATGGGCTTGGCCCAAAGATTTGACATCTTCTGGGCTACCGAAGGGCACATAACTTATAATCAAAAGTTGAATATAGTAATGACCAGTCGCGATTGTACATAGTACATGTAGCCGATTTCAATTAGCAAAAGGACCAGGCAAAAATCCAAAAGTAAAAAAAATGCTCCAATCGTGCTGGTAAGAGGCTAATCCGACGTATTTTGTGACGAGAAATCGAATGGTGCAAACCGCGTTGCTCTCCGACCAATACTTTTGGCTGTAGCCACAATTGAATCATCATTTATGTCAAAATCACGTGCCCAGCAACGGCTCTTACTCCATGGAAACCAAGGAAATTTCCAATTTTTCAACAGCTGGAGATGCCTGACCCAATTGCGCATCTTTTGGCACCTTATTGATGTGGGTCAGTGTTCAATTGTACTTTTTACAGCAGACTGTATCAAGTACCTTGTGTTTTTTATATAAAAATGGTGTGGTTTTTCTACATGTAGATAAAGACATTGAGTTTATCTTCGACTTAGAAGTAAGACATTTGCTGGGTGAGTTAAATGGGCTTGGCCCAAAGATTTGACGTCTTCTGGGCTACCGAAGGGCACATAACTTATAATCAAAAGTTGAATATAGTAATGACCAGTCGCGATGGTACATAGTACATGTAGCCGATTTCAATTAGCAAAAGGACCAGGCAAAAATCCAAAAGTGGAAAAAATGTTTCAATGCTGCTGGTAAGAGGCTAATCTGACGTATTTTGTGACGAGAAATCGAATGGTGCAAACCGCGTTACTCTCCGACCAATACTTTTGGCTGTAGCCACAATTGAATCATCATTTATGTCAAAATCACGTGCCCAGCAACGGCTCTTACTCCATGGAAACCAAGGAAATTTGCAATTTTTCAACACCTGGAGATGCCTGACCCAATTGCGCATCTTTTGGCACCTTATTGATGTGGGTCAGTGTTCAATTGTACTTTTTACAGCAGACTGTATCAAGTACCTTGTGGTTTTTATATAAAAATGGTGTGGTTTTTCTACATGTAGATAAAGAGATTAAGTTTATCTTCGACTTAGAAGTAAGACATTTGCTGGGTGAGTTAAATGGGCTTGGCCCAAAGATTTGACATCTTCTGGGCTACCGAAGGGCACATAACTTATAATCAAAAGTTGAATATAGTAATGACCAGTCGCGATTGTACATAGTACATGTAGCCGATTTCAATTAGCAAAAGGACCAGGCAAAAATCCAAAAGTAAAAAAAATGCTCCAATCGTGCTGGTAAGAGGCTAATCCGACGTATTTTGTGACGAGAAATCGAATGGTGCAAACCGCGTTGCTCTCCGACCAATACTTTTGGCTGTAGCCACAATTGAATCATCATTTATGTCAAAATCACGTGCCCAGCAACGGCTCTTACTCCATGGAAACCAAGGAAATTTCCAATTTTTCAACAGCTGGAGATGCCTGACCCAATTGCGCATCTTTTGGCACCTTATTGATGTGGGTCAGTGTTCAATTGTACTTTTTACAGCAGACTGTATCAAGTACCTTGTGTTTTTTATATAAAAATGGTGTGGTTTTACTACATGTAGATAAAGACATTGAGTTTATCTTCGACTTAGAAGTAAGACATTTGCTGGGTGAGTTAAATGGGCTTGGCCCAAAGATTTGACGTCTTCTGGGCTACCGAAGGGCACATAACTTATAATCAAAAGTTGAATATAGTAATGACCAGTCGCGATGGTACATAGTACATATAGCCGATTTCAATTAGCAAAAGGACCAGGCAAAAATCCAACAGTGGAAAAAATGTTCCAATGCTGCTGGTAAGAGGCTAATCCGACGTATTTTGTGACGAGAAATCGAATGGTGCAAACCGCGTTGCTCTCCGACCAATACTTTTGGCTGTAGCCACAATTGAATCATCATTTATGTCAAAATCACGTGCCCAGCAACGGCTCTTACTCCATGGAAACCAAGGAAATTTGCAATTTTTCAACACCTGGAGATGCCTGACCCAATTGCGCATCTTTTGGCACCTTATTGATGTGGGTCAGTGTTCAATTGTACTTTTTACAGCAGACTGTATCAAGTACCTTGTGTTTTTTATATAAAAATGGTGTGGTTTTTCTACATGTAGATAAAGAGATTAAGTTTATCTTCGACTTAGAAGTAAGACATTTGCTGGGTGAGTTAAATGGGCTTGGCCCAAAGATTTGACATCTTCTGGGCTACCGAAGGGCACATAACTTATAATCAAAAGTTGAATATAGTAATGACCAATCGCGATTGTACATAGTACATGTAGCCGATTTCAATTAGCAAAAGGACCAGTCAAAAATCCAAAAGTGGAAAAAATGTTTCAATGCTGCTGGTAAGAGGCTAATCTGACGTATTTTGTGACGAGAAATCGAATGGTGCAAACCGCGTTACTCTCCGACCAATACTTTTGGCTGTAGCCACAATTGAATCATCATTTATGTCAAAATCACGTGCCCAGCAACGGCTCTTACTCCATGGAAACCAAGGAAATTTGCAATTTTTCAACAGCTGGAGATGCCTGACCCAATTGCGCATCTTTTGGCACCTTATTGATGTGGGTCAGTGTTCAATTGTACTTTTTACAGCAGACTGTATCAAGTACCTTGTGGTTTTTATATAAAAATGGTGTGGTTTTTCTACATGTAGATAAAGAGATTAAGTTTATCTTCGACTTAGAAGTAAGACATTTGCTGGGTGAGTTAAATGGGCTTGGCCCAAAGATTTGACATCTTCTGGGCTACCGAAGGGCACATAACTTATAATCAAAAGTTGAATATAGTAATGACCAGTCGCGATTGTACATAGTACATGTAGCCGATTTCAATTAGCAAAAGGACCAGGCAAAAATCCAAAAGTAAAAAAAAATGCTCCAATCGTGCTGGTAAGAGGCTAATCCGACGTATTTTGTGACGAGAAATCGAATGGTGCAAACCGCGTTGCTCTCCGACCAATACTTTTGGCTGTAGCCACAATTGAATCATCATTTATGTCAAAATCACGTGCCCAGCAACGGCTCTTACTCCATGGAAACCAAGGAAATTTGCAATTTTTCAACACCTGGAGATGCCTGACCCAATTGCGCATCTTTTGGCACCTTATTGATGTGGGTCAGTGTTCAATTGTACTTTTTACAGCAGACTGTATCAAGTACCTTGTGTTTTTTATATAAAAATGGTGTGGTTTTTCTACATGTAGATAAAGACATTGAGTTTATCTTCGACTTAGAAGTAAGACATTTGCTGGGTGAGTTAAATGGGCTTGGCCCAAAGATTTGACATCTTCTGGGCTACCGAAGGGCACATAACTTATAATCAAAAGTTGAATATAGTAATGACCAGTCGCGATTGTACATAGTACATGTAGCCGATTTCAATTAGCAAAAGGACCAGGCAAAAATCCAAAAGTGGAAAAAATGTTCCAATGCTGCTGGTAAGAGGCTAATCCGACGTATTTTGTGACGAGAAATCGAATGGTGCAAACCGCGTTGCTCTCCGACCAATACTTTTGGCTGTAGCCACAATTGAATCATCATTTATGTCAAAATCACGTGCCCAGCAACGGCTCTTACTCCATGGAAACCAAGGAAATTTGCAATTTTTCAACACCTGGAGATGCCTGACCCAATTGCGCATCTTTTGGCACCTTATTGATGTGGGTCAGTGTTCAATTGTACTTTTTACAGCAGACTGTATCAAGTACCTTGTGTTTTTTATATAAAAATGGTGTGGTTTTTCTACATGTAGATAAAGAGATTAAGTTTATCTTCGACTTAGAAGTAAGACATTTGCTGGGTGAGTTAAATGGGCTTGGCCCAAAGATTTGACATCTTCTGGGCTACCGAAGGGCACATAACTTATAATCAAAAGTTGAATATAGTAATGACCAGTCGCGATTGTACATAGTACATGTAGCCGATTTCAATTAGCAAAAGGACCAGGCAAAAATCCAAAAGTGGAAAAAATGTTCCAATGCTGCTGGTAAGAGGCTAATCCGACGTATTTTGTGACGAGAAATCGAATGGTGCAAACCGCGTTGCTCTCCGACCAATACTTTTGGCTGTAGCCACAATTGAATGATCATTTATGTCAAAATCACGTGCCCAGCAACGGCTCTTACTCCATGGAAACCAAGGAAATTTGCAATTTTTCAACACTTGGAGATGCCTGACCCAATTGCGCATCTTTTGGCACCTTATTGATGTGGGTCAGTGTTCAATTGTACTTTTTACAGCAGACTGTATCAAGTACCTTGTGTTTTTTATATAAAAATGGTGTGGTTTTTCTACATGTAGATAAAGAGATTAAGTTTATCTTCGACTTAGAAGTAAGACATTTGCTGGGTGAGTTAAATGGGCTTGGCCCAAAGTGACATCTTCTGGGCTACCGAAGGGCACATAACTTATAATCAAAAGTTGAATATAGTAATGACCAGTCGCGATTGTACATAGTACATGTAGCCGATTTCAATTAGCAAAAGGACCAGGCAAAAATCCAAAAGTGGAAAAAATGTTCCAATGCTGCTGGTAAGAGGCTAATCCGACGTATTTTGTGACGAGAAATCGAATGGTGCAAACCGCGTTGCTCTCCGACCAATACTTTTGGCTGTAGCCACAATTGAATCATCATTTATGTCAAAATCACGTGCCCAGCAACGGCTCTTACTCCATGGAAACCAAGGAAATTTCCAATTTTTCAACAGCTGGAGATGCCTGACCCAATTGCGCATCTTTTGGCACCTTATTGATGTGGGTCAGTGTTCAATTGTACTTTTTACAGCAGACTGTATCAAGTACCTTGTGTTTTTTATATAAAAATGGTGTGGTTTTTCTACATGTAGATAAAGACATTGAGTTTATCTTCGACTTAGAAGTAAGACATTTGCTGGGTGAGTTAAATGGGCTTGGCCCAAAGATTTGACGTCTTCTGGGCTACCGAAGGGCACATAACTTATAATCAAAAGTTGAATATAGTAATGACCAGTCGCGATTGTACATAGTACATGTAGCCGATTTCAATTAGCAAAAGGACCAGGCAAAAATCCAAAAGTAAAAAAAAATGCTCCAATCGTGCTGGTAAGAGGCTAATCCGACGTATTTTGTGACGAGAAATCGAATGGTGCAAACCGCGTTGCTCTCCGACCAATACGTTTGGCTGTAGCCACAATTGAATCATCATTTATGTCAAAATCACGTGCCCAGCAACGGCTCTTACTCCATGGAAACCAAGGAAATTTGCAATTTTTCAACAGCTGGAGATGCCTGACCCAATTGCGCATCTTTTGGCACCTTATTGATGTGGGTCAGTGTTCAATTGTACTTTTTACAGCAGACTGTATCAAGTACCTTGTGTTTTTTATATAAAAATGGTGTGGTTTTTCTACATGTAGATAAAGACATTGAGTTTATCTTCGACTTAGAAGTAAGACATTTGCTGGGTGAGTTAAATGGGCTTGGCCCAAAGATTTGACATCTTCTGGGCTACCGAAGGGCACATAACTTATAATCAAAAGTTGAATATAGTAATGACCAGTCGCGATTGTACATAGTACATGTAGCCGATTTCAATTAGCAAAAGGACCAGGCAAAAATCCAAAAGTGGAAAAAATGTTCCAATGCTGCTGGTAAGAGGCTAATCCGACGTATTTTGTGACGAGAAATCGAATGGTGCAAACCGCGTTGCTCTCCGACCAATACTTTTGGCTGTAGCCACAATTGAATCATCATTTATGTCAAAATCACGTGCCCAGCAACGGCTCTTACTCCATGGAAACCAAGGAAATTTGCAATTTTTCAACAGCTAAAGATGCCTGACCCAATTGCGCATCTTTTGGCACCTTATTGATGTGGGTCAGTGTTCAATTGTACTTTTTACAGCAGACTGTATCAAGTACCTTGTGTTTTTTATATAAAAATGGTGTGGTTTTTCTACATGTAGATAAAGACATTGAGTTTATCTTCGACTTAGAAGTAAGACATTTGCTGGGTGAGTTAAATGGGCTTGGCCCAAAGATTTGACATCTTCTGGGCTACCGAAGGGCACATAACTTATAATCAAAAGTTGAATATAGTAATGACCAGTCGCGATTGTACATAGTACATGTAGCCGATTTCAATTAGCAAAAGGACCAGGCAAAAATCCAAAAGTGGAAAAAATGTTCCAATGCTGCTGGTAAGAGGCTAATCTGACGTATTTTGTGACGAGAAATCGAATGGTGCAAACCGCGTTGCTCTCCGACCAATACTTTTGGCTGTAGCCACAATTGAATCATCATTTATGTCAAAATCACGTGCCCAGCAACGGCTCTTACTCCATGGAAACCAAGGAAATTTGCAATTTTTCAACAGCTGGAGATGCCTGACCCAATTGCGCATCTTTTGGCACCTTATTGATGTGGGTCAGTGTTCAATTGTACTTTTTACAGCAGACTGTATCAAGTACCTTGTGGTTTTTATATAAAAATGGTGTGGTTTTTCTACATGTAGATAAAGAGATTAAGTTTATCTTCGACTTAGAAGTAAGACATTTGCTGGGTGAGTTAAATGGGCTTGGCCCAAAGATTTGACATCTTCTGGGCTACCGAAGGGCACATAACTTATAATCAAAAGTTGAATATAGTAATGACCAGTCGCGATGGTACATAGTACATGTAGCCGATTTCAATTAGCAAAAGGACCAGGCAAAAATCCAAAAGTAAAAAAAATGCTCTAATCGTGCTGGTAAGAGGCTAATCCGACGTATTTTCTGACGAGAAATCGAATGGTGCAAACCGCGTTGCTCTCCGACCAATACTTTTGGCTGTAGCCACAATTGAATCATCATTTATGTCAAAATCACGTGCCCAGCAACGGCTCTTACTCCATGGAAACCAAGGAAATTTGATATTTTTCAACAGCTGGAGATGCCTGACCCAATTGCGCATCTTTTGGCACCTTATTGATGTGGGTCAGTGTTCAATTGTACTTTTTACAGCAGACTGTATCAAGTACCTTGTGTTTTTTATATAAAAATGGTGTGGTTTTTCTACATGTAGATAAAGACATTGAGTTTATCTTCGACTTAGAAGTAAGACATTTGCTGGGTGAGTTAAATGGGCTTGGCCCAAAGATTTGACATCTTCTGGGCTACCGAAGGGCACATAACTTATAATCAAAAGTTGAATATAGTAATGACCAGTCGCGATTGTACATAGTACATGTAGCCGATTTCAATGAGCAAAAGGACCAGGCAAAAATCCAAAAGTGGAAAAAATGTTCCAATGCTGCTGGTAAGAGGCTAATCCGACGTATTTTGTGACGAGAAATCGAATGGTGCAAACCGCGTTGCTCTCCGACCAATACTTTTGGCTGTAGCCACAATTGAATCATCATTTATGTCAAAATCACGTGCCCAGCAACGGCTCTTACTCCATGGAAACCAAGGAAATTTGCAATTTTTCAACAGCTGGAGATGCCAGACCCAATTGCGCATCTTTTGGCACCTTATTGATGTGGGTCAGTGTTCAATTGTACTTTTTACAGCAGACTGTATCAAGTACCTTGTGGTTTTTATATAAAAATGGTGTGGTTTTTCTACATGTAGATAAAGAGATTAAGTTTATCTTCGACTTAGAAGTAAGACATTTGCTGGGTGAGTTAAATGGGCTTGGCCCAAAGATTTGACATCTTCTGGGCTACCGAAGGGCACATAACTTATAATCAAAAGTTGAATATAGTAATGACCAGTCGCGATGGTACATAGTACATGTAGCCGATTTCAATTAGCAAAAGGACCAGGCAAAAATCCAAAAGTAAAAAAAATGCTCCAATCGTGCTGGTAAGAGGCTAATCCGACGTATTTTCTGACGAGAAATCGAATGGTGCAAACCGCGTTGCTCTCCGACCAATACTTTTTGGCTGTAGCCACAATTGAATCATCATTTATGTCAAAATCACGTGCCCAGCAACGGCTCTTACTCCATGGAAACCAAGGAAATTTGAAATTTTTCAACAGCTGAGATGCCTGACCCAATTGCGCATCTTTTGGCACCTTATTGATGTGGGTCAGTGTTCAATTGTACTTTTTACAGCAGACTGTATCAAGTACCTTGTGTTTTTTATATAAAAATGGTGTGGTTTTTCTACATGTAGATAAAGACATTGAGTTTATCTTCGACTTAGAAGTAAGACATTTGCTGGGTGAGTTAAATGGGCTTGGCCCAAAGATTTGACATCTTCTGGGCTACCGAAGGGCACATAACTTATAATCAAAAGTTGAATATAGTAATGACCAGTCGCGATTGTACATAGTACATGTAGCCGATTTCAATTAGCAAAAGGACCAGGCAAAAATCCAAAAGTGGAAAAAATGTTCCAATGCTGCTGGTAAGAGGCTAATCCGACGTATTTTGTGACGAGAAATCGAATGGTGCAAACCGCGTTGCTCTCCGACCAATACTTTTGGCTGTAGCCACAATTGAATCATCATTTATGTCAAAATCACGTGCCCAGCAACGGCTCTTACTCCATGGAAACCAAGGAAATTTGCAATTTTTCAACAGCTGGAGATGCCTGACCCAATTGCGCATCTTTTGGCACCTTATTGATGTGGGTCAGTGTTCAATTGTACTTTTTACAGCAGACTGTATCAAGTACCTTGTGTTTTTTATATAAAAATGGTGTGGTTTTTCTACATGTAGATAAAGACATTGAGTTTATCTTCGACTTAGAAGTAAGACATTTGCTGGGTGAGTTAAATGGGCTTGGCCCAAAGATTTGACGTCTTCTGGGCTACCGAAGGGCACATAACTTATAATCAAAAGTTGAATATAGTAATGACCAGTCGCGATTGTACATAGTACATGTAGCCGATTTCAATTAGCAAAAGGACCAGGCAAAAATCCAAAAGTAAAAAAAAATGCTCCAATCGTGCTGGTAAGAGGCTAATCCGACGTATTTTGTGACGAGAAATCGAATGGTGCAAACCGCGTTGCTCTCCGACCAATACTTTTGGCTGTAGCCACAATTGAATCATCATTTATGTCAAAATCACGTGCCCAGCAACGGCTCTTACTCCATGGAAACCAAGGAAATTTGCAATTTTTCAACAGCTGGAGATGCCTGACCCAATTGCGCATCTTTTGGCACCTTATTGATGTGGGTCAGTGTTCAATTGTACTTTTTACAGCAGACTGTATCAAGTACCTTGTGTTTTTTATATAAAAATGGCGTGGTTTTTCTACATGTAGATAAAGACATTGAGTTTATCTTCGACTTAGAAGTAAGACATTTGCTGGGTGAGTTAAATGGGCTTGGCCCAAAGATTTGACGTCTTCTGGGCTACCGAAGGGCACATAACTTATAATCAAAAGTTGAATATAGTAATGACCAGTCGCGATTGTACATAGTACATGTAGCCGATTTCAATTAGCAAAAGGACCAGGCAAAAATCCAAAAGTAAAAAAAATGCTCCAATCGTGCTGGTAAGAGGCTAATCCGACGTATTTTGTGACGAGAAATCGAATGGTGCAAACCGCGTTGCTCTCCGACCAATACTTTTGGCTGTAGCCACAATTGAATCATCATTTATGTCAAAATCACGTGCCCAGCAACGGCTCTTACTCCATGGAAACCAAGGAAATTTCCAATTTTTCAACAGCTGGAGATGCCTGACCCAATTGCGCATCTTTTGGCACCTTATTGATGTGGGTCAGTGTTCAATTGTACTTTTTACAGCAGACTGTATCAAGTACCTTGTGTTTTTTATATAAAAATGGTGTGGTTTTTCTACATGTAGATAAAGACATTGAGTTTATCTTCGACTTAGAAGTAAGACATTTGCTGGGTGAGTTAAATGGGCTTGGCCCAAAGATTTGACATCTTCTGGGCTACCGAAGGGCACATAACTTATAATCAAAAGTTGAATATAGTAATGACCAGTCGCGATTGTACATAGTACATGTAGCCGATTTCAATGAGCAAAAGGACCAGGCAAAAATCCAAAAGTGGAAAAAATGTTCCAATGCTGCTGGTAAGAGGCTAATCCGACGTATTTTGTGACGAGAAATCGAATGGTGCAAACCGCGTTGCTCTCCGACCAATACTTTTGGCTGTAGCCACAATTGAATCATCATTTATGTCAAAATCACGTGCCCAGCAACGGCTCTTACTCCATGGAAACCAAGGAAATTTGCAATTTTTCAACAGCTGGAGATGCCTGACCCAATTGCGCATCTTTTGGCACCTTATTGATGTGGGTCAGTGTTCAATTGTACTTTTTACAGCAGACTGTATCAAGTACCTTGTGTTTTTTATATAAAAATGGTGTGGTTTTTCTACATGTAGATAAAGAGATTAAGTTTATCTTCGACTTAGAAGTAAGACATTTGCTGGTGAGTTAAATGGGCTTGGCCCAAAGATTTGACATCTTCTGGGCTACCGAAGGGCACATAACTTATAATCAAAAGTTGAATATAGTAATGACCAGTCGCGATGGTACATAGTACATGTAGCCGATTTCAATTAGCAAAAGGACCAGGCAAAAATCCAAAAGTAAAAAAAATGCTCCAATCGTGCTGGTAAGAGGCTAATCCGACGTATTTTCTGACGAGAAATCGAATGGTGCAAACCGCGTTGCTCTCCGACCAATACTTTTGGCTGTAGCCACAATTGAATCATCATTTATGTCAAAATCACGTGCCCAGCAACGGCTCTTACTCCATGGAAACCAAGGAAATTTGAAATTTTTCAACAGCTGGAGATGCCTGACCCAATTGCGCATCTTTTGGCACCTTATTGATGTGGGTCAGTGTTCAATTGTACTTTTTACAGCAGACTGTATCAAGTACCTTGTGTTTTTTATATAAAAATGGTGTGGTTTTTCTACATGTAGATAAAGACATTGAGTTTATCTTCGACTTAGAAGTAAGACATTTGCTGGGTGAGTTAAATGGGCTTGGCCCAAAGATTTGACATCTTCTGGGCTACCGAAGGGCACATAACTTATAATCAAAAGTTGAATATAGTAATGACCAGTCGCGATTGTACATAGTACATGTAGCCGATTTCAATTAGCAAAAGGACCAGGCAAAAATCCAAAAGTGGAAAAAATGTTCCAATGCTGCTGGTAAGAGGCTAATCCGACGTATTTTGTGACGAGAAATCGAATGGTGCAAACCGCGTTGCTCTCCGACCAATACTTTTGGCTGTAGCCACAATTGAATCATCATTTATGTCAAAATCACGTGCCCAGCAACGGCTCTTACTCCATGGAAACCAAGGAAATTTGCAATTTTTCAACAGCTGGAGATGCCTGACCCAATTGCGCATCTTTTGGCACCTTATTGATGTGGGTCAGTGTTCAATTGTACTTTTTACAGCAGACTGTATCAAGTACCTTGTGTTTTTTATATAAAAATGGTGTGGTTTTTCTACATGTAGATAAAGACATTGAGTTTATCTTCGACTTAGAAGTAAGACATTTGCTGGGTGAGTTAAATGGGCTTGGCCCAAAGATTTGACGTCTTCTGGGCTACCGAAGGGCACATAACTTATAATCAAAAGTTGAATATAGTAATGACCAGTCGCAATTGTACATAGTACATGTAGCCGATTTCAATTAGCAAAAGGACCAGGCAAAAATCCAAAAGTAAAAAAAAATGCTCCAATCGTGCTGGTAAGAGGCTAATCCGACGTATTTTGTGACGAGAAATCGAATGGTGCAAACCGCGTTGCTCTCCGACCAATACTTTTGGCTGTAGCCACAATTGAATCATCATTTATGTCAAAATCACGTGCCCAGCAACGGCTCTTACTCCATGGAAACCAAGGAAATTTGCAATTTTTCAACAGCTGGAGATGCCTGACCCAATTGCGCATCTTTTGGCACCTTATTGATGTGGGTCAGTGTTCAATTGTACTTTTTACAGCAGACTGTATCAAGTACCTTGTGTTTTTTATATAAAAATGGTGTGGTTTTTCTACATGTAGATAAAGACATTGAGTTTATCTTCGACTTAGAAGTAAGACATTTGCTGGGTGAGTTAAATGGGCTTGGCCCAAAGATTTGACATCTTCTGGGCTACCGAAGGGCACATAACTTATAATCAAAAGTTGAATATAGTAATGACCAGTCGCGATTGTACATAGTACATGTAGCCGATTTCAATTAGCAAAAGGACCAGGCAAAAATCCAAAAGTGGAAAAAATGTTCCAATGCTGCTGGTAAGAGGCTAATCCGACGTATTTTGTGACGAGAAATCGAATGGTGCAAACCGCGTTGCTCTCCGACCAATACTTTTGGCTGTAGCCACAATTGAATCATCATTTATGTCAAAATCACGTGCCCAGCAACGGCTCTTACTCCATGGAAACCAAGGAAATTTCCAATTTTTCAACAGCTAAAGATGCCTGACCCAATTGCGCATCTTTTGGCACCTTATTGATGTGGGTCAGTGTTCAATTGTACTTTTTACAGCAGACTGTATCAAGTACCTTGTGTTTTTTATATAAAAATGGTGTGGTTTTTCTACATGTAGATAAAGACATTGAGTTTATCTTCGACTTAGAAGTAAGACATTTGCTGGGTGAGTTAAATGGGCTTGGCCCAAAGATTTGACATCTTCTGGGCTACCGAAGGGCACATAACTTATAATCAAAAGTTGAATATAGTAATGACCAGTCGCGATGGTACATAGTACATGTAGCCGATTTCAATTAGCAAAAGGACCAGGCAAAAATCCAAAAGTGGAAAAAATGTTCCAATGCTGCTGGTAAGAGGCTAATCTGACGTATTTTGTGACGAGAAATCGAATGGTGCAAACCGCGTTGCTCTCCGACCAATACTTTTGGCTGTAGCCACAATTGAATCATCATTTATGTCAAAATCACGTGCCCAGCAACGGCTCTTACTCCATGGAAACCAAGGAAATTTGCAATTTTTCAACAGCTGGAGATGCCTGACCCAATTGCGCATCTTTTGGCACCTTATTGATGTGGGTCAGTGTTCAATTGTACTTTTTACAGCAGACTGTATCAAGTACCTTGTGGTTTTTATACAAAAATGGTGTGGTTTTTCTACATGTAGATAAAGAGATTAAGTTTATCTTCGACTTAGAAGTAAGACATTTGCTGGGTGAGTTAAATGGGCTTGGCCCAAAGATTTGACATCTTCTGGGCTACCGAAGGGCACATAACTTATAATCAAAAGTTGAATATAGTAATGACCAGTCGCGATGGTACATAGTACATGTAGCCGATTTCAATTAGCAAAAGGACCAGGCAAAAATCCAAAAGTAAAAAAAATGCTCTAATCGTGCTGGTAAGAGGCTAATCCGACGTATTTTCTGACGAGAAATCGAATGGTGCAAACCGCGTTGCTCTCCGACCAATACTTTTGGCTGTAGCCACAATTGAATCATCATTTATGTCAAAATCACGTGCCCAGCATCGGCTCTTACTCCATGGAAACCAAGGAAATTTGAAATTTTTCAACAGCTGGAGATGCCTGACCCAATTGCGCATCTTTTGGCACCTTATTGATGTGGGTCAGTGTTCAATTGTACTTTTTACAGCAGACTGTATCAAGTACCTTGTGTTTTTTATATAAAAATGGTGTGGTTTTTCTACATGTAGATAAAGACATTGAGTTTATCTTCGACTTAGAAGTAAGACATTTGCTGGGTGAGTTAAATGGGCTTGGCCCAAAGATTTGACATCTTCTGGGCTACCGAAGGGCACATAACTTATAATCAAAAGTTGAATATAGTAATGACCAGTCGCGATTGTACATAGTACATGTAGCCGATTTCAATTAGCAAAAGGACCAGGCAAAAATCCAAAAGTGGAAAAAATGTTCCAATGCTGCTGGTAAGAGGCTAATCCGACGTATTTTGTGACGAGAAATCGAATGGTGCAAACCGCGTTGCTCTCCGACCAATACTTTTGGCTGTAGCCACAATTGAATCATCATTTATGTCAAAATCACGTGCCCAGCAACGGCTCTTACTCCATGGAAACCAAGGAAATTTGCAATTTTTCAACAGCTGGAGATGCCTGACCCAATTGCGCATCTTTTGGCACCTTATTGATGTGGGTCAGTGTTCAATTGTACTTTTTACAGCAGACTGTATCAAGTACCTTGTGTTTTTTATATAAAAATGGTGTGGTTTTTCTACATGTAGACAAAGACATTGAGTTTATCTTCGACTTAGAAGTAAGACATTTGCTGGGTGAGTTAAATGGGCTTGGCCCAAAGATTTGACGTCTTCTGGGCTACCGAAGGGCACATAACTTATAATCAAAAGTTGAATATAGTAATGACCAGTCGCGATTGTACATAGTACATGTAGCCGATTTCAATTAGCAAAAGGACCAGGCAAAAATCCAAAAGTAAAAAAAAATGCTCCAATCGTGCTGGTAAGAGGCTAATCCGACGTATTTTGTGACGAGAAATCGAATGGTGCAAACCGCGTTGCTCTCCGACCAATACTTTTGGCTGTAGCCACAATTGAATCATCATTTATGTCAAAATCACGTGCCCAGCAACGGCTCTTACTCCATGGAAACCAAGGAAATTTGCAATTTTTCAACAGCTGGAGATGCCTGACCCAATTGCGCATCTTTTGGCACCTTATTGATGTGGGTCAGTGTTCAATTGTACTTTTTACAGCAGACTGTATCAAGTACCTTGTGTTTTTTATATAAAAATGGTGTGGTTTTTCTACATGTAGATAAAGACATTGAGTTTATCTTCGACTTAGAAGTAAGACATTTGCTGGGTGAGTTAAATGGGCTTGGCCCAAAGATTTGACATCTTCTGGGCTACCGAAGGGCACATAACTTATAATCAAAAGTTGAATATAGTAATGACCAGTCGCGATTGTACATAGTACATGTAGCCGATTTCAATTAGCAAAAGGACCAGGCAAAAATCCAAAAGTGGAAAAAATGTTCCAATGCTGCTGGTAAGAGGCTAATCCGACGTATTTTGTGACGAGAAATCGAATGGTGCAAACCGCGTTGCTCTCCGACCAATACTTTTGGCTGTAGCCACAATTGAATCATCATTTATGTCAAAATCACGTGCCCAGCAACGGCTCTTACTCCATGGAAACCAAGGAAATTTGCAATTTTTCAACAGCTAAAGATGCCTGACCCAATTGCGCATCTTTTGGCACCTTATTGATGTGGGTCAGTGTTCAATTGTACTTTTTACAGCAGACTGTATCAAGTACCTTGTGTTTTTTATATAAAAATGGTGTGGTTTTTCTACATGTAGATAAAGACATTGAGTTTATCTTCGACTTAGAAGTAAGACATTTGCTGGGTGAGTTAAATGGGCTTGGCCCAAAGATTTGACATCTTCTGGGCTACCGAAGGGCACATAACTTATAATCAAAAGTTGAATATAGTAATGACCAGTCGCGATGGTACATAGTACATGTAGCCGATTTCAATTAGCAAAAGGACCAGGCAAAAATCCAAAAGTGGAAAAAATGTTCCAATGCTGCTGGTAAGAGGCTAATCTGACGTATTTTGTGACGAGAAATCGAATGGTGCAAACCGCGTTGCTCTCCGACCAATACTTTTGGCTGTAGCCACAATTGAATCATCATTTATGTCAAAATCACGTGCCCAGCAACGGCTCTTACTCCATGGAAACCAAGGAAATTTGCAATTTTTCAACAGCTGGAGATGCCTGACCCAATTGCGCATCTTTTGGCACCTTATTGATGTGGGTCAGTGTTCAATTGTACTTTTTACAGCAGACTGTATCAAGTACCTTGTGGTTTTTATACAAAAATGGTGTGGTTTTTCTACATGTAGATAAAGAGATTAAGTTTATCTTCGACTTAGAAGTAAGACATTTGCTGGGTGAGTTAAATGGGCTTGGCCCAAAGATTTGACATCTTCTGGGCTACCGAAGGGCACATAACTTATAATCAAAAGTTGAATATAGTAATGACCAGTCGCGATGGTACATAGTACATGTAGCCGATTTCAATTAGCAAAAGGACCAGGCAAAAATCCAAAAGTAAAAAAAATGCTCTAATCGTGCTGGTAAGAGGCTAATCCGACGTATTTTCTGACGAGAAATCGAATGGTGCAAACCGCGTTGCTCTCCGACCAATACTTTTGGCTGTAGCCACAATTGAATCATCATTTATGTCAAAATCACGTGCCCAGCAACGGCTCTTACTCCATGGAAACCAAGGAAATTTGATATTTTTCAACAGCTGGAGATGCCTGACCCAATTGCGCATCTTTTGGCACCTTATTGATGTGGGTCAGTGTTCAATTGTACTTTTTACAGCAGACTGTATCAAGTACCTTGTGTTTTTTATATAAAAATGGTGTGGTTTTTCTACATGTAGATAAAGACATTGAGTTTATCTTCGACTTAGAAGTAAGACATTTGCTGGGTGAGTTAAATGGGCTTGGCCCAAAGATTTGACATCTTCTGGGCTACCGAAGGGCACATAACTTATAATCAAAAGTTGAATATAGTAATGACCAGTCGCGATTGTACATAGTACATGTAGCCGATTTCAATGAGCAAAAGGACCAGGCAAAAATCCAAAAGTGGAAAAAATGTTCCAATGCTGCTGGTAAGAGGCTAATCCGACGTATTTTGTGACGAGAAATCGAATGGTGCAAACCGCGTTGCTCTCCGACCAATACTTTTGGCTGTAGCCACAATTGAATCATCATTTATGTCAAAATCACGTGCCCAGCAACGGCTCTTACTCCATGGAAACCAAGGAAATTTGCAATTTTTCAACAGCTGGAGATGCCTGACCCAATTGCGCATCTTTTGGCACCTTATTGATGTGGGTCAGTGTTCAATTGTACTTTTTACAGCAGACTGTATCAAGTACCTTGTGGTTTTTATATAAAAATGGTGTGGTTTTTCTACATGTAGATAAAGAGATTCAGTTTATCTTCGACTTAGAAGTAAGACATTTGCTGGGTGAGTTAAATGGGCTTGGCCCAAAGATTTGACATCTTCTGGGCTACCGAAGGGCACATAACTTATAATCAAAAGTTGAATATAGTAATGACCAGTCGCGATGGTACATAGTACATGTAGCCGATTTCAATGAGCAAAAGGACCAGGCAAAAATCCAAAAGTAAAAAAAATGCTCCAATCGTGCTGGTAAGAGGCTAATCCGACGTATTTTCTGACGAGAAATCGAATGGTGCAAACCGCGTTGCTCTCCGACCAATACTTTTGGCTGTAGCCACAATTGAATCATCATTTATGTCAAAATCACGTGCCCAGCAACGGCTCTTACTCCATGGAAACCAAGGAAATTTGCAATTTTTCAACAGCTGGAGATGCCTGACCCAATTGCGCATCTTTTGGCACCTTATTGATGTGGGTCAGTGTTCAATTGTACTTTTTACAGCAGACTGTATCAAGTACCTTGTGTTTTTTATATAAAAAATGGTGTGGTTTTTCTACATGTAGATAAAGACATTGAGTTTATCTTCGACTTAGAAGTAAGACATTTGCTGGGTGAGTTAAATGGGCTTGGCCCAAAGATTTGACATCTTCTGGGCTACCGAAGGGCACATAACTTATAATCAAAAGTTGAATATAGTAATGACCAGTCGCGATTGTACATAGTACATGTAGCCGATTTCAATTAGCAAAAGGACCAGGCAAAAATCCAAAAGTGGAAAAAATGTTCCAATGCTGCTGGTAAGAGGCTAATCCGACGTATTTTGTGACGAGAAATCGAATGGTGCAAACCGCGTTGCTCTCCGACCAATACTTTTGGCTGTAGCCACAATTGAATCATCATTTATGTCAAAATCACGTGCCCAGCAACGCTCTTACTCCATGGGAAACCAAGGAAATTTGCAATTTTTCAACAGCTGGAGATGCCTGACCCAATTGCGCATCTTTTGGCACCTTATTGATGTGGGTCAGTGTTCAATTGTACTTTTTTACAGCAGACTGTATCAAGTACCTTGTGTTTTTTATATAAAAATGGTGTGGTTTTTCTACATGTAGATAAAGACATTGAGTTTATCTTCGACTTAGAAGTAAGACATTTGCTGGGTGAGTTAAATGGGCTTGGCCCAAAGATTTGACATCTTCTGGGCTACCGAAGGGCACATAACTTATAATCAAAAGTTGAATATAGTAATGACCAGTCGCGATTGTACATAGTACCTGTAGCCGATTTCAATTAGCAAAAGGACCAGGCAAAAAATCCAAAAGTAAAATAAATGCTCCAATCGTGCTGGTAAGAGGCTAATCCGACGTATTTTGTGACGAGAAATCGAATGGTGCAAACCGCGTTGCTCTCCGACCAATACTTTTGGCTGTAGCCACAATTGAATCATCATTTATGTCAAATCACGTGCCAGCAACGGCTCTTACTCCATGGAAACCAAGAAATTTGCAATTTTCAACAGCTGGAGATGCCTGACCCAATTGCGCATCTTTTGGCACCTTATTGATGTGGGTCAGTGTTCAATTGTACTTTTTACAGCAGACTGTATCAAGTACCTTGTGGTTTTTATATAAAAATGGTGTGGTTTTTCTACATGTAGATAAAGAGATTGAGTTTATCTTCGACTTAGAAGTAAGACATTTGCTGGGTGAGTTAAATGGGCTTGGCCCAAAGATTTGACATCTTCTGGGCTACCGAAGGGCACATAACTTATAATCAAAAGTTGAATATAGTAATGACCAGTCGCGATTGTACATAGTACATGTAGCCGATTTCAATGAGCAAAAGGACCAGGCAAAAATCCAAAAGTGGAAAAAATGTTCCAATGCTGCTGGTAAGAGGCTAATCCGACGTATTTTGTGACGAGAAATCGAATGGGTGCAAACCGCGTTGCTCTCCGACCAATACTTTTGGCTGTAGCCACAATTGAATCATCATTTATGTCAAAATCACGTGCCCAGCAACGGCTCTTACTCCATGGAAACCAAGGAAATTTCCAATTTTTCAACACCTGGAGATGCCTGACCCAATTGCGCATCTTTGGCACCTATTGATGTGGGTCAGTGTTCAATTGTACTTTTTACAGCAGACTGTATCAAGTACCTTGTGTTTTTTATATAAAAATGGTGTGGTTTTTCTACATGTAGATAAAGAGATTAAGTTTATCTTCGACTTAGAAGTAAGACATTTGCTGGGTGAGTTAAATGGGCTTGGCCCAAAGATTTGACATCTTCTGGGCTAACCGAAGGGCACATAACTTATAATCAAAAGTTGAATATAGTAATGACCAGTCGCGATTGTACATAGTACATGTAGCCGATTTCAATTAGCAAAAGGACCAGGCAAAAATCCAAAAGTGGGAAAAAATGTTCCAATGCTGCTGGTAAGAGGCTAATCCGACGTATTTTGTGACGAGAAATCGAATGGTGCAAACCGCGTTGCTCTCCGACCAATACTTTTGGCTGTAGCCACAATTGATCATCATTATGTCAAAATCACGTGCCCAGCAACGGCTCTTACTCCATGGAAACCAAGGAAATTTGCAATTTTTCAACAGCTGGAGATGCTGACCCAATTGCGCATCTTTTGGCACCTTATTGATGTGGGTCAGTGTTCAATTGTACTTTTTACAGCAGACTGTATCAAGTACCTTGTGTTTTTTATATAAAAATGGTGTGGTTTTTCTACATGTAGATAAAGACATTGAGTTTATCTTCGACTTAGAAGTAAGACATTTGCTGGGTGAGTTAAATGGGCTTGGCCCAAAGATTTGACATCTTCTGGGCTACCGAAGGGCACATAACTTATAATCAAAAGTTGAATATAGTAATGACCAGTCTCGATTGTACATAGTACATTTAGCCGATTTCAATTAGCAAAAGGACCAGGCAAAAATCCAAAAGTGGAAAAAAATGTTCCAATGCTGCTGGTAAGAGGCTAATCCGACGTATTTTGTGACGAGAAATCGAATGGTGCAAACCGCGTTGCTCTCCGACCAATACTTTTGGCTGTAGCCACAATTGAATCATCATTTATGTCAAAATCACGTGCCCAGCAACGGCTCTTACTCCATGGAAACCAAGGAAATTTGCAATTTTTCAACAGCTGGAGATGCCTGACCCAATTGCGCATCTTTTGGCACCTTATTGATGTGGGTCAGTGTTCAATTGTACTTTTTACAGCAGACTGTATCAAGTACCTTGTGGTTTTTATATAAAAATGGTGTGGTTTTTCTACATGTAGATAAAGAGATTAAGTTTATCTTCGACTTAGAAGTAAGACATTGCTGGGTGAGTTAAATGGGCTTGGCCCAAAGATTTGACATCTTCTGGGCTACCGAAGGGCACATAACTTATAATCAAAAGTTGAATATAGTAATGACCAGTCGCGATGGTACATAGTACATGCAGCCGATTTCAATTAGCAAAAGGACCAGGCAAAAATCCAAAAGTAAAAAAAATGCTCTAATCGTGCTGGTAAGAGGCTAATCCGACGTATTTTGTGACGAGAAATCGAATGGTGCAAACCGCGTTGCTCTCCGACCAATACTTTTGGCTGTAGCCACAATTGAATCATCATTTATGTCAAAATCACGTGCCCAGCAACGGCTCTTACTCCATGGAAACCAAGGAAATTTGAAATTTTTCAACAGCTGGAGATGCCTGACCCAATTGCGCATCTTTGGCACCTTATTGATGTGGTCAGTGTTCAATTGTACTTTTTACAGCAGACTGTATCAAGTACCTTGTGTTTTTTATATAAAAATGGTGTGGTTTTTTCTACATGTAGATAAAGACATTGAGTTTATCTTCGACTTAGAAGTAAGAACATTTGCTGGGTGAGTTAAATGGGCTTGGCCCAAAGATTTGACATCTTCTGGGCTACCGAAGGGCACATAACTTATAATCAAAAGTTGAATATAGTAATGACCAGTCGCGATTGTACATAGTACATGTAGCCGATTTCAATTAGCAAAAGGACCAGCAAAAATCCAAAAGTGGAAAAATGTTCCAATGCTGCTGGTAAGAGGCTAATCCGACGTATTTTGTGACGAGAAATCGAATGGTGCAAACCGCGTTGCTCCTCCGACCAATACTTTTGGCTGTAGCCCACAATTGAATCATCATTTATGTCAAAATCACGTGCCCAGCAACGGCTCTTACTCCATGGAAACCAAGGAAAATTTGCAATTTTTCAACAGCTGGAGATGCCTGACCCAATGCGCATCTTTTGGCACCTTATTGATGTGGGTCAGTGTTCAATTGTACTTTTTACAGCAGACTGTATCAAGTACCTTGTGGTTTTTATATAAAAATGGTGTGGGTTTTCTACATGTAGATAAAGAGATTAAGTTTATCTTCGACTTAGAAGTAAGACATTTGCTGGGTGAGTTAAATGGCTTGGCCCAAAGATTTGACATCTTCTGGGCTACCGAAGGCACATAACTTATAATCAAAAGTTGAATATAGTAATGACCAGTCGCGATTGTACATAGTACATGTAGCCGATTTCAATGAGCAAAAGGACCAGGCAAAAATCCAAAAGTGGAAAAAATGTTCCAATGCTGCTGGTAAGAGGCTAATCCGACGTATTTTGTGACGAGAAATCGAATGGTGCAAACCGCGTTGCTCTCCGACCAATACTTTTGGCTGTAGCCACAATTGAATCATCATTTATGTCAAAATCACGTGCCCAGCAACGGCTCTTACTCCATGGAAACCAAGGAAATTTGCAATTTTTCAACAGCTGGAGATGCCTGACCCAATTGCGCATCTTTTGGCACCTTATTGATGTGGGTCAGTGTTCAATTGTACTTTTTACAGCAGACTGTATCAAGTACCTTGTGGTTTTTATATAAAAATGGTGTGGTTTTTCTACATGTAGATAAAGAGATTAAGTTTATCTTCGACTTAGAAGTAAGACATTTGCTGGGTGAGTTAAATGGGCTTGGCCCAAGATTTGACATCTTCTGGGCTACCGAAGGGCACATAACTTATAATCAAAAGTTGAATATAGTAATGACCAGTCGCGATTGTACATAGTACATGTAGCCGATTTCAATTAGCAAAAAGGATCAGGCAAAAATCCAAAAGTGGAAAAAATGTTCCAATGCTGCTGGTAAGAGGCTAATCCGACGTATTTTGTGACGAGAATCGAATGGTGCAAACCGCGTTGCTCTCCGACCAATACTTTTGGCTGTAGCCACAATTGAATCATCATTTATGTCAAAATCACGTGCCCAGCAACGGCTCTTACTCCATGGAAACCAAGGAAATTTGCAATTTTTCAACAGCTGGAGATGCCTGACCCAATTGCACATCTTTTGGCACCTTATTGATGTGGGTCAGATGTTCAATTGTACTTTTTACAGCAGACTGTATCAAGTACCTTGTGTTTTTTATATAAAAATGGTGTGGTTTTTCTACATGTAGATAAAGACATTGAGTTTATCTTCGACTTAGAAGTAAGACATTTGCTGGGTGAGTTAAATGGGCTTGGCCCAAAGATTTGGACATCTCTGGGCTACCGAAGGGCACATAACTTATAATCAAAAGTTGAATATAGTAATGACCAGTCGCGATTGTACATAGTACATGTAGCCGATTTCAATTAAGCAAAAGGACCAGGCAAAAATCCAAAAGTGGAAAAAATGTTCCAATGCTGCTGGTAAGAGGCTAATCCGACGTATTTTGTGACGAGAAATCGAATGGTGCAAACCGCGTTGCTCTCCGACCAATACTTTTGGCTGTAGCCCACAATTGAATCATCATTTATGTCAAAATCACGTGCCCAGCAACGGCTCTTACTCCATGGAAACCAAGGAAATTTTGCAATTTTTCAACAGCTGGAGATGCCTGACCCAATTGCGCTTCTTTTGGCACCTTATTGATGTGGGTCAGTGTTCAATTGTACTTTTTACAGCAGACTGTATCAAGTACCTTGTGGTTTTTTATATAAAAATGGTGTGGTTTTTCTACATGTAGATAAAGACATTGAGTTTATCTTCGACTTAGAAGTAAGACATTTGCTGGGTGAGTTAAATGGCTTGGCCCAAAGATTTGACGTCTTGCTACCGAAGGGCACATAACTTATAATCAAAAGTTGAATATAGTAATGACCAGTCGCGATTGTACATAGTACATGTAGCCGATTTCAATTAGCAAAAGGACCAGGCAAAAATCCAAAAGTAAAAAAAATGCTCCAATCGTGCTGGTAAGAGGCTAATCCGACGTATTTTGTGACGAGAAATCGAATGGTGCAAACCGCGTTGCTCTCCGACCAATACTTTTGGCTGTAGCCACAATTGAATCATCATTTATGTCAAAATCACGTGCCCAGCAACGGCTCTTACTCCATGGAAACCAAGGAAATTTGCAATTTTTCAACAGCTGGAGATGCCTGACCCAATTGCGCATCTTTTGGCACCTTATTGATGTGGGTCAGTGTTCAATTGTACTTTTTACAGCAGACTGTATCAAGTACCTTGTGTTTTTTATATAAAAATGGTGTGGTTTTTCTACATGTAGATAAAGACATTGAGTTTATCTTCGACTTAGAAGTAAGACATTTGCTGGGTGAGTTAAATGGGCTTGGCCCAAAGATTTGACATCTTCTGGGCTACCGAAGGGCACATAACTTATAATCAAAAGTTGAATATAGTAATGACCAGTCGCGATTGTACATAGTACCTGTAGCCGATTTCAATTAGCAAAAGGACCAGGCAAAAATCCAAAAGTAAAAAAAATGCTCCAATCGTGCTGGTAAGAGGCTAATCCGACGTATTTTGTGACGAGAAATCGAATGGTGCAAACCGCGTTGCTCTCCGACCAATACTTTTGGCTGTAGCCACAATTGAATCATCATTTATGTCAAAATCACGTGCCCAGCAACGGCTCTTACTCCATGGAAACCAAGGAAATTTGCAATTTTTCAACAGCTGGAGATGCCTGACCCAATTGCGCATCTTTTGGCACCTTATTGATGTGGGTCAGTGTTCAATTGTACTTTTTACAGCAGACTGTATCAAGTACCTTGTGGTTTTTATATAAAAATGGTGTGGTTTTTCTACATGTAGATAAAGAGATTAAGTTTATCTTCGACTTAGAAGTAAGACATTTGCTGGGTGAGTTAAATGGGCTTGGCCCAAAGATTTGACATCTTCTGGGCTACCGAAGGGCACATAACTTATAATCAAAAGTTGAATATAGTAATGACCAGTCGCGATTGTACATAGTACATGTAGCCGATTTCAATGAGCAAAAGGACCAGGCAAAAATCCAAAAGTGGAAAAAAATGTTCCAATGCTGCTGGTAAGAGGCTAATCCGACGTATTTTGTGACGAGAAATCGAATGGTGCAAACCGCGTTGCTCTCCGACCAATACTTTTGGCTGTAGCCACAATTGAATCATCATTTATGTCAAAATCACGTGCCCAGCAACGGCTCTTACTCCATGGAAACCAAGGAAATTTCCAATTTTTCAACACCTGGAGATGCCTGACCCAATTGCGCATCTTTTGGCACCTTATTGATGTGGGTCAGTGTTCAATTGTACTTTTTACAGCAGACTGTATCAAGTACCTTGTGTTTTTTATATAAAAATGGTGTGGTTTTTCTACATGTAGATAAAGAGATTAAGTTTATCTTCGACTTAGAAGTAAGACATTTGCTGGGTGAGTTAAATGGGCTTGGCCCAAAGATTTGACATCTTCTGGGCTACCGAAGGGCACATAACTTATAATCAAAAGTTGAATATAGTAATGACCAGTCGCGATTGTACATAGTACATGTAGCCGATTTCAATTAGCAAAAGGACCAGGCAAAAATCCAAAAGTGGAAAAAATGTTCCAATGCTGCTGGTAAGAGGCTAATCCGACGTATTTTGTGACGAGAAATCGAATGGTGCAAACCGCGTTGCTCTCCGACCAATACTTTTGGCTGTAGCCACAATTGAATCATCATTTATGTCAAAATCACGTGCCCAGCAACGGCTCTTACTCCATGGAAACCAAGGAAATTTGCAATTTTTCAACAGCTGGAGATGCCTGACCCAATTGCGCATCTTTTGGCACCTTATTGATGTGGGTCAGTGTTCAATTGTACTTTTTACAGCAGACTGTATCAAGTACCTTGTGTTTTTTATATAAAAATGGTGTGGTTTTTCTACATGTAGATAAAGACATTGAGTTTATCTTCGACTTAGAAGTAAGACATTTGCTGGGTGAGTTAAATGGGCTTGGCCCAAAGATTTGACATCTTCTGGGCTACCGAAGGGCACATAACTTATAATCAAAAGTTGAATATAGTAATGACCAGTCGCGATTGTACATAGTACATGTAGCCGATTTCAATTAGCAAAAGGACCAGGCAAAAATCCAAAAGTGGAAAAAATGTTCCAATGCTGCTGGTAAGAGGCTAATCCGACGTATTTTGTGACGAGAAATCGAATGGTGCAAACCGCGTTGCTCTCCGACCAATACTTTTGGCTGTAGCCACAATTGAATCATCATTTATGTCAAAATCACGTGCCCAGCAACGGCTCTTACTCCATGGAAACCAAGGAAATTTGCAATTTTTCAACAGCTGGAGATGCCTGACCCAATTGCGCATCTTTTGGCACCTTATTGATGTGGGTCAGTGTTCAATTGTACTTTTTACAGCAGACTGTATCAAGTACCTTGTGTTTTTTATATAAAAATGGTGTGGTTTTTCTACATGTAGATAAAGACATTGAGTTTATCTTCGACTTAGAAGTAAGACATTTGCTGGGTGAGTTAAATGGGCTTGGCCCAAAGATTTGACATCTTCTGGGCTACCGAAGGGCACATAACTTATAATCAAAAGTTGAATATAGTAATGACCAGTCGCGATTGTACATAGTACATGTAGCCGATTTCAATTAGCAAAAGGACCAGGCAAAAATCCAAAAGTGGAAAAAATGTTCCAATGCTGCTGGTAAGAGGCTAATCTGACGTATTTTGTGACGAGAAATCGAATGGTGCAAACCGCGTTGCTCTCCGACCAATACTTTTGGCTGTAGCCACAATTGAATCATCATTTATGTCAAAATCACGTGCCCAGCAACGGCTCTTACTCCATGGAAACCAAGGAAATTTGCAATTTTTCAACAGCTGGAGATGCCTGACCCAATTGCGCATCTTTTGGCACCTTATTGATGTGGGTCAGTGTTCAATTGTACTTTTTACAGCAGACTGTATCAAGTACCTTGTGGTTTTTATATAAAAATGGTGTGGTTTTTCTACATGTAGATAAAGAGATTAAGTTTATCTTCGACTTAGAAGTAAGACATTTGCTGGGTGAGTTAAATGGGCTTGGCCCAAAGATTTGACATCTTCTGGGCTACCGAAGGGCACATAACTTATAATCAAAAGTTGAATATAGTAATGACCAGTCGCGATGGTACATAGTACATGTAGCCGATTTCAATTAGCAAAAGGACCAGGCAAAAATCCAAAAGTGGAAAAAATGTTCCAATGCTGCTGGTAAGAGGCTAATCCGACGTATTTTGTGACGAGAAATCGAATGGTGCAAACCGCGTTGCTCTCCGACCAATACTTTTGGCTGTAGCCACAATTGAATCATCATTTATGTCAAAATCACGTGCCCAGCAACGGCTCTTACTCCATGGAAACCAAGGAAATTTGCAATTTTTCAACACCTGGAGATGCCTGACCCAATTGCGCATCTTTTGGCACCTTATTGATGTGGGTCAGTGTTCAATTGTACTTTTTACAGCAGACTGTATCAAGTACCTTGTGGTTTTTACATAAAAATGGTGTGGTTTTTCTACATGTAGATAAAGAGATTAAGTTTATCTTCGACTTAGAAGTAAGACATTTGCTGGGTGAGTTAAATGGGCTTGGCCCAAAGATTTGACATCTTCTGGGCTACCGAAGGGCACATAACTTATAATCAAAAGTTGAATATAGTAATGACCAGTCGCGATTGTACATAGTACATGTAGCCGATTTCAATGAGCAAAAGGACCAGGCAAAAATCCAAAAGTGGAAAAAATGTTCCAATGCTGCTGGTAAGAGGCTAATCCGACGTATTTTGTGACGAGAAATCGAATGGTGCAAACCGCGTTGCTCTCCGACCAATACTTTTGGCTGTAGCCACAATTGAATCATCATTTATGTCAAAATCACGTGCCCAGCAACGGCTCTTACTCCATGGAAACCAAGGAAATTTCCAATTTTTCAACAGCTGGAGATGCCTGACCCAATTGCGCATCTTTTGGCACCTTATTGATGTGGGTCAGTGTTCAATTCTACTTTTTACAGCAGACTGTATCAAGTACCTTGTGGTTTTTATATAAAAATGGTGTGGTTTTTCTACATGTAGATAAAGAGATTAAGTTTATCTTCGACTTAGAAGTAAGACATTTGCTGGGTGAGTTAAATGGGCTTGGCCCAAAGATTTGACATCTTCTGGGCTACCGAAGGGCACATAACTTATAATCAAAAGTTGAATATAGTAATGACCAGTCGCGATTGTACATAGTACATGTAGCCGATTTCAATTAGCAAAAGGACCAGGCAAAAATCCAAAAGTGGAAAAAATGTTCCAATGCTGCTGGTAAGAGGCTAATCCGACGTATTTTGTGACGAGAAATCGAATGGTGCAAACCGCGTTGCTCTCCGACCAATACTTTTGGCTGTAGCCACAATTGAATCATCATTTATGTCAAAATCACGTGCCCAGCAACGGCTCTTACTCCATGGAAACCAAGGAAATTTGCAATTTTTCAACAGCTGGAGATGCCTGACCCAATTGCGCATCTTTTGGCACCTTATTGATGTGGGTCAGTGTTCAATTGTACTTTTTACAGCAGACTGTATCAAGTACCTTGTGTTTTTTATATAAAAATGGTGTGGTTTTTCTACATGTAGATAAAGACATTGAGTTTATCTTCGACTTAGAAGTAAGACATTTGCTGGGTGAGTTAAATGGGCTTGGCCCAAAGATTTGACATCTTCTGGGCTACCGAAGGGCACATAACTTATAATCAAAAGTTGAATATAGTAATGACCAGTCGCGATTGTACATAGTACATGTAGCCGATTTCAATTAGCAAAAGGACCAGGCAAAAATCCAAAAGTGGAAAAAATGTTCCAATGCTGCTGGTAAGAGGCTAATCCGACGTATTTTGTGACGAGAAATCGAATGGTGCAAACCGCGTTGCTCTCCGACCAATACTTTTGGCTGTAGCCACAATTGAATCATCATTTATGTCAAAATCACGTGCCCAGCAACGGCTCTTACTCCATGGAAACCAAGGAAATTTGCAATTTTTCAACACCTGGAGATGCCTGACCCAATTGCGCATCTTTTGGCACCTTATTGATGTGGGTCAGTGTTCAATTGTACTTTTTACAGCAGACTGTATCAAGTACCTTGTGTTTTTTATATAAAAATGGTGTGGTTTTTCTACATGTAGATAAAGAGATTAAGTTTATCTTCGACTTAGAAGTAAGACATTTGCTGGGTGAGTTAAATGGGCTTGGCCCAAAGATTTGACATCTTCTGGGCTACCGAAGGGCACATAACTTATAATCAAAAGTTGAATATAGTAATGACCAGTCGCGATTGTACATAGTACATGTAGCCGATTTCAATGAGCAAAAGGACTAGGCAAAAATCCAAAAGTGGAAAAAATGTTCCAATGCTGCTGGTAAGAGACTAATCCGACGTATTTTGTGACGAGAAATCGAATGGTGCAAACCGCGTTGCTCTCCGGCCAATACTTTTGGCTGTAGCCACAATTGAATCATCATTTATGTCAAAATCACGTGCCCAGCAACGGCTCTTACTCCATGGAAACCAAGGAAATTTCCAATTTTTCAACACCTGGAGATGCCTGACCCAATTGCGCATCTTTTGGCACCTTATTGATGTGGGTCAGTGTTCAATTGTACTTTTTACAGCAGACTGTATCAAGTACCTTGTGGTTTTTATATAAAAATGGTGTGGTTTTTCTACATGTAGATAAAGAGATTAAGTTTATCTTCGACTTAGAAGTAAGACATTTGCTGGGTGAGTTAAATGGGCTTGGCCCAAAGATTTGACATCTTCTGGGCTACCGAAGGGCACATAACTTATAATCAAAAGTTGAATATAGTAATGACCAGTCGCGATTGTACATAGTACATGTAGCCGATTTCAATGAGCAAAAGGACCAGGCAAAAATCCAAAAGTGGAAAAAATGTTCCAATGCTGCTGGTAAGAGGCTAATCCGACGTATTTTGTGACGAGAAATCGAATGGTGCAAACCGCGTTGCTCTCCGACCAATACTTTTGGCTGTAGCCACAATTGAATCATCATTTATGTCAAAATCACGTGCCCAGCAACGGCTCTTACTCCATGGAAACCAAGGAAATTTCCAATTTTTCAACAGCTGGAGATGCCTGACCCAATTGCGCATCTTTTGGCACCTTATTGATGTGGGTCAGTGTTCAATTCTACTTTTTACAGCAGACTGTATCAAGTACCTTGTGGTTTTTATATAAAAATGGTGTGGTTTTTCTACATGTAGATAAAGAGATTAAGTTTATCTTCGACTTAGAAGTAAGACATTTGCTGGGTGAGTTAAATGGGCTTGGCCCAAAGATTTGACATCTTCTGGGCTACCGAAGGGCACATAACTTATAATCAAAAGTTGAATATAGTAATGACCAGTCGCGATTGTACATAGTACATGTAGCCGATTTCAATTAGCAAAAGGACCAGGCAAAAATCCAAAAGTGGAAAAAATGTTCCAATGCTGCTGGTAAGAGGCTAATCCGACGTATTTTGTGACGAGAAATCGAATGGTGCAAAACCGCGTTGCTCTCCGACCAATACTTTTGGCTGTAGCCACAATTGAATCATCATTTATGTCAAAATCACGTGCCCAGCAACGGCTCTTACTCCATGGAAACCAAGGAAATTTGCAATTTTTCAACAGCTGGAGATGCCTGACCCAATTGCGCATCTTTTGGCACCTTATTGATGTGGGTCAGTGTTCAATTGTACTTTTTACAGCAGACTGTATCAAGTACCTTGTGTTTTTTATATAAAAATGGTGTGGTTTTTCTACATGTAGATAAAGACATTGAGTTTATCTTCGACTTAGAAGTAAGACATTTGCTGGGTGAGTTAAATGGGCTTGGCCCAAAGATTTGACATCTTCTGGGCTACCGAAGGGCACATAACTTATAATCAAAAGTTGAATATAGTAATGACCAGTCGCGATTGTACATAGTACATGTAGCCGATTTCAATTAGCAAAAGGACCAGGCAAAAATCCAAAAGTGGAAAAAATGTTCCAATGCTGCTGGTAAGAGGCTAATCCGACGTATTTTGTGACGAGAAATCGAATGGTGCAAACCGCGTTGCTCTCCGACCAATACTTTTGGCTGTAGCCACAATTGAATCATCATTTATGTCAAAATCACGTGCCCAGCAACGGCTCTTACTCCATGGAAACCAAGGAAATTTGCAATTTTTCAACACCTGGAGATGCCTGACCCAATTGCGCATCTTTTGGCACCTTATTGATGTGGGTCAGTGTTCAATTGTACTTTTTACAGCAGACTGTATCAAGTACCTTGTGTTTTTTTATATAAAAATGGTGTGGTTTTTCTACATGTAGATAAAGAGATTAAGTTTATCTTCGACTTAGAAGTAAGACATTTGCTGGGTGAGTTAAATGGGCTTGCCCAAAGATTTGACATCTTCTGGGCTACCGAAGGGCACATAACTTATAATCAAAAGTTGAATATAGTAATGACCAGTCGCGATTGTACATAGTACATGTAGCCGATTTCAATGAGCAAAAGGACTAGGCAAAAATCCAAAAGTGGAAAAAATGTTCCAATGCTGCTGGTAAGAGACTAATCCGACGTATTTTGTGACGAGAAATCGAATGGTGCAAACCGCGTTGCTCTCCGGCCAATACTTTTGGCTGTAGCCACAATTGAATCATCATTTATGTCAAAATCACGTGCCCAGCAACGGCTCTTACTCCATGGAAACCAAGGAAATTTCCAATTTTTCAACACCTGGAGATGCCTGACCCAATTGCGCATCTTTTGGCACCTTATTGATGTGGGTCAGTGTTCAATTGTACTTTTTACAGCAGACTGTATCAAGTACCTTGTGGTTTTTATATAAAAATGGTGTGGTTTTTCTACATGTAGATAAAGAGATTAAGTTTATCTTCGACTTAGAAGTAAGACATTTGCTGGGTGAGTTAAATGGGCTTGGCCCAAAGATTTGACATCTTCTGGGCTACCGAAGGGCACATAACTTATAATCAAAAGTTGAATATAGTAATGACCAGTCGCGATTGTACATAGTACATGTAGCCGATTTCAATTAGCAAAAGGACCAGGCAAAAATCCAAAAGTAAAAAAAATGCTCCAATCGTGCTGGTAAGAGGCTAATCCGACGTATTTTGTGACGAGAAATCGAATGGTGCAAACCGCGTTGCTCTCCGACCAATACTTTTGGCTGTAGCCACAATTGAATCATCATTTATGTCAAAATCACGTGCCCAGCAACGGCTCTTACTCCATGGAAACCAAGGAAATTTGCAATTTTTCAACAGCTGGAGATGCCTGACCCAATTGCGCATCTTTTGGCACCTTATTGATGTGGGTCAGTGTTCAATTGTACTTTTTACAGCAGACTGTATCAAGTACCTTGTGTTTTTTATATAAAAATGGTGTGGTTTTTCTACATGTAGATAAAGACATTGAGTTTATCTTCGACTTAGAAGTAAGACATTTGCTGGGTGAGTTAAATGGGCTTGGCCCAAAGATTTGACATCTTCTGGGCTACCGAAGGGCACATAACTTATAATCAAAAGTTGAATATAGTAATGACCAGTCGCGATTGTACATAGTACATGTAGCCGATTTCAATTAGCAAAAGGACCAGGCAAAAATCCAAAAGTGGAAAAAATGTTCCAATGCTGCTGGTAAGAGGCTAATCCGACGTATTTTGTGACGAGAAATCGAATGGTGCAAACCGCGTTGCTCTCCGACCAATACTTTTGGCTGTAGCCACAATTGAATCATCATTTATGTCAAAATCACGTGCCCAGCAACGGCTCTTACTCCATGGAAACCAAGGAAATTTGCAATTTTTCAACACCTGGAGATGCCTGACCCCAATTGCGCATCTTTTGGCACCTTATTGATGTGGGTCAGTGTTCAATTGTACTTTTTACAGCAGACTGTATCAAGTACCTTGTGTTTTTTATATAAAAATGGTGTGGTTTTTCTACATGTAGATAAAGAGATTAAGTTTATCTTCGACTTAGAAGTAAGACATTTGCTGGGTGAGTTAAATGGGCTTGGCCCAAAGATTTGACATCTTCTGGGCTACCGAAGGGCACATAACTTATAATCAAAAGTTGAATATAGTAATGACCAGTCGCGATGGTACATAGTACATGTAGCCGATTTCAATGAGCAAAAGGACTAGGCAAAAATCCAAAAGTGGAAAAAATGTTCCAATGCTGCTGGTAAGAGACTAATCCGACGTATTTTGTGACGAGAAATCGAATGGTGCAAACCGCGTTGCTCTCCGGCCAATACTTTTGGCTGTAGCCACAATTGAATCATCATTTATGTCAAAATCACGTGCCCAGCAACGGCTCTTACTCCATGGAAACCAAGGAAATTTCCAATTTTTCAACACCTGGAGATGCCTGACCCAATTGCGCATCTTTTGGCACCTTATTGATGTGGGTCAGTGTTCAATTGTACTTTTTACAGCAGACTGTATCAAGTACCTTGTGGTTTTTATATAAAAATGGTGTGGTTTTTCTACATGTAGATAAAGAGATTAAGTTTATCTTCGACTTAGAAGTAAGACATTTGCTGGGTGAGTTAAATGGGCTTGGCCCAAAGATTTGACATCTTCTGGGCTACCGAAGGGCACATAACTTATAATCAAAAGTTGAATATAGTAATGACCAGTCGCGATTGTACATAGTACATGTAGCCGATTTCAATTAGCAAAAGGACCAGGCAAAAATCCAAAAGTAAAAAAAATGCTCCAATCGTGCTGGTAAGAGGCTAATCCGACGTATTTTGTGACGAGAAATCGATGGTGCAAACCGCGTTGCTCTCCGACCAATACTTTTGCTGTAGCCACAATTGAATCATCATTTATGTCAAAATCACGTGCCCAGCAACGGCTCTTACTCCATGGAAACCAAGGAAATTTGCAACTTTTCAACCACCTGGAGATGCCTGACCCAATTGCGCATCTTTTGGCACCTTATTGATGTGGGTCAGTGTTCAATTGTACTTTTTACAGCAGACTGTATCAAGTACCTTGTGTTTTTTATATAAAAATGGTGTGGTTTTTTCTACATGTAGATAAAGACATTGAGTTTATCTTCGACTTAGAAGTAAGACATTTGCTGGGTGAGTTAAATGGGCTTGGCCCAAAGATTTGACGTCTTCTGGGCTACCGAAGGGCACATAACTTATAATCAAAAGTTGAATATAGTAATGACCAGTCTCGATTGTACATAGTACATGTAGCCGATTTCAATTAGCAAAAGGACCAGGCAAAAATCCAAAAGTAAAAAAAAATGCTCCAATCGTGCTGGTAAGAGGCTAATCCGACGTATTTTGTGACGAGAAATCGAATGGTGCAAACCGCGTTGCTCTCCGACCAATTACTTTTGGCTGTAGCCACAATTGAATCATCATTTATGTCAAAATCACGTGCCCAGCAACGGCTCTTACTCCATGGAAACCAAGGAAATTTGCAATTTTTCAACAGCTGGAGATGCCTGACCCAATTGCGCATCTTTTGGCACCTTATTGATGTGGGTCAGTGTTCAATTGTACTTTTTACAGCAGACTGTATCAAGTACCTTGTGTTTTTTATATAAAAATGGTGTGGTTTTTCTACATGTAGATAAAGAGATTAAGTTTATCTTCGACTTAGAAGTAAGACATTTGCTGGGTGAGTTAAATGGGCTTGGCCCAAAGATTTGACATCTTCTGGGCTACCGAAGGGCACATAACTTATAATCAAAAGTTGAATATAGTAATGACCAGTCGCGATTGTACATAGTACATGTAGCCGATTTCAATTAGCAAAAGGACCAGGCAAAAATCCAAAAGTGGAAAAAATGTTCCAATGCTGCTGGTAAGAGGCTAATCCGACGTATTTTGTGACGAGAAATCGAATGGTGCAAACCGCGTTGCTCTCCGACCAATACTTTTGGCTGTAGCCACAATTGAATCATCATTTATGTCAAAATCACGTGCCCAGCAACGGCTCTTACTCCATGGAAACCAAGGAAATTTGCAATTTTTCAACAGCTGGAGATGCCTGACCCAATTGCGCATCTTTTGGCACCTTATTGATGTGGGTCAGTGTTCAATTGTACTTTTTACAGCAGACTGTATCAAGTACCTTGTGTTTTTTATATAAAAATGGTGTGGTTTTTCTACATGTAGATAAAGACATTGAGTTTATCTTCGACTTAGAAGTAAGACATTTGCTGGGTGAGTTAAATGGGCTTGGCCCAAAGATTTGACATCTTCTGGGCTACCGAAGGGCACATAACTTATAATCAAAAGTTGAATATAGTAATGACCAGTCTCGATTGTACATAGTACATTTAGCCGATTTCAATTAGCAAAAGGACCAGGCAAAAATCCAAAAGTGGAAAAAATGTTCCAATGCTGCTGGTAAGAGGCTAATCCGACGTATTTTGTGACGAGAAATCGAATGGTGCAAACCGCGTTGCTCTCCGACCAATACTTTTGGCTGTAGCCACAATTGAATCATCATTTATGTCAAAATCACGTGCCCAGCAACGGCTCTTACTCCATGGAAACCAAGGAAATTTGCAATTTTTCAACAGCTGGAGATGCCTGACCCAATTGCGCATCTTTTGGCACCTTATTGATGTGGGTCAGTGTTCAATTGTACTTTTTACAGCAGACTGTATCAAGTACCTTGTGGTTTTTATATAAAAATGGTGTGGTTTTTCTACATGTAGATAAAGAGATTAAGTTTATCTTCGACTTAGAAGTAAGACATTTGCTGGGTGAGTTAAATGGGCTTGGCCCAAAGATTTGACATCTTCTGGGCTACCGAAGGGCACATAACTTATAATCAAAAGTTGAATATAGTAATGACCAGTCGCGATGGTACATAGTACATGCAGCCGATTTCAATTAGCAAAAGGACCAGGCAAAAATCCAAAAGTAAAAAAAATGCTCTAATCGTGCTGGTAAGAGGCTAATCCGACGTATTTTGTGACGAGAAATCGAATGGTGCAAACCGCGTTGCTCTCCGACCAATACTTTTGGCTGTAGCCACAATTGAATCATCATTTATGTCAAAATCACGTTCCCAGCAACGGCTCTTACTCCATGGAAACCAAGGAAATTTGAAATTTTTCAACAGCTGGAGATGCCTGACCCAATTGCGCATCTTTTGGCACCTTATTGATGTGGGTCAGTGTTCAATTGTACTTTTTACAGCAGACTGTATCAAGTACCTTGTGTTTTTTATATAAAAATGGTGTGGTTTTTCTACATGTAGATAAAGACATTGAGTTTATCTTCGACTTAGAAGTAAGACATTTGCTGGGTGAGTTAAATGGGCTTGGCCCAAAGATTTGACATCTTCTGGGCTACCGAAGGGCACATAACTTATAATCAAAAGTTGAATATAGTAATGACCAGTCGCGATTGTACATAGTACATGTAGCCGATTTCAATTAGCAAAAGGACCAGGCAAAAATCCAAAAGTGGAAAAAATGTTCCAATGCTGCTGGTAAGAGGCTAATCCGACGTATTTTGTGACGAGAAATCGAATGGTGCAAACCGCGTTGCTCTCCGACCAATACTTTTGGCTGTAGCCACAATTGAATCATCATTTATGTCAAAATCACGTGCCCAGCAACGGCTCTTACTCCATGGAAACCAAGGAAATTTGCAATTTTTCAACAGCTGGAGATGCCTGACCCAATTGCGCATCTTTTGGCACCTTATTGATGTGGGTCAGTGTTCAATTGTACTTTTTACAGCAGACTGTATCAAGTACCTTGTGGTTTTTATATAAAAATGGTGTGGTTTTTCTACATGTAGATAAAGAGATTAAGTTTATCTTCGACTTAGAAGTAAGACATTTGCTGGGTGAGTTAAATGGGCTTGGCCCAAAGATTTGACATCTTCTGGGCTACCGAAGGGCACATAACTTATAATCAAAAGTTGAATATAGTAATGACCAGTCGCGATTGTACATAGTACATGTAGCCGATTTCAATGAGCAAAAGGACCAGGCAAAAATCCAAAAGTGGAAAAAATGTTCCAATGCTGCTGGTAAGAGGCTAATCCGACGTATTTTGTGACGAGAAATCGAATGGTGCAAACCGCGTTGCTCTCCGACCAATACTTTTGGCTGTAGCCACAATTGAATCATCATTTATGTCAAAATCACGTGCCCAGCAACGGCTCTTACTCCATGGAAACCAAGGAAATTTGCAATTTTTCAACAGCTGGAGATGCCTGACCCAATTGCGCATCTTTTGGCACCTTATTGATGTGGGTCAGTGTTCAATTGTACTTTTTACAGCAGACTGTATCAAGTACCTTGTGGTTTTTATATAAAAATGGTGTGGTTTTTCTACATGTAGATAAAGAGATTAAGTTTATCTTCGACTTAGAAGTAAGACATTTGCTGGGTGAGTTAAATGGGCTTGGCCCAAAGATTTGACATCTTCTGGGCTACCGAAGGGCACATAACTTATAATCAAAAGTTGAATATAGTAATGACCAGTCGCGATTGTACATAGTACATGTAGCCGATTTCAATTAGCAAAAGGATCAGGCAAAAATCCAAAAGTGGAAAAAATGTTCCAATGCTGCTGGTAAGAGGCTAATCCGACGTATTTTGTGACGAGAAATCGAATGGTGCAAACCGCGTTGCTCTCCGACCAATACTTTTGGCTGTAGCCACAATTGAATCATCATTTATGTCAAAATCACGTGCCCAGCAACGGCTCTTACTCCATGGAACCAAAGAAATTTGCAATTTTCAACAGCTGGAGATGCCTGACCCAATTGCGCATCTTTTGGCACCTTATTGATGTGGGTCAGTGTTCAATTGTACTTTTTACAGCAGACTGTATCAAGTACCTTGTGTTTTTATATAAAAATGGTGTGGTTTTTCTACATGTAGATAAAGACATTGAGTTTATCTTCGACTTAGAAGTAAGACATTTGCTGGGTGAGTTAAATGGGCTTGGCCCAAAGATTTGACATCTTCTGGGCTACCGAAGGGCACATAACTTATAATCAAAAGTTGAATATAGTAATGACCAGTCGCGATTGTACATAGTACATGTAGCCGATTTCAATTAGCAAAAGGACCAGGCAAAAATCCAAAAGTGGAAAAAATGTTCCAATGCTGCTGGTAAGAGGCTAATCCGACGTATTTTGTGACGAGAAATCGAATGGTGCAAACCGCGTTGCTCTCCGACCAATACTTTTGGCTGTAGCCACAATTGAATCATCATTTATGTCAAAATCACGTGCCCAGCAACGGCTCTTACTCCATGGAAACCAAGGAAATTTGCAATTTTTCAACAGCTGGAGATGCCTGACCCAATTGCGCATCTTTTGGCACCTTATTGATGTGGGTCAGTGTTCAATTGTACTTTTTACAGCAGACTGTATCAAGTACCTTGTGTTTTTTATATAAAAATGGTGTGGTTTTTCTACATGTAGATAAAGACATTGAGTTTATCTTCGACTTAGAAGTAAGACATTTGCTGGGTGAGTTAAATGGGCTTGGCCCAAAGATTTGACATCTTCTGGGCTACCGAAGGGCACATAACTTATAATCAAAAGTTGAATATAGTAATGACCAGTCGCGATTGTACATAGTACATGTAGCCGATTTCAATTAGCAAAAGGACCAGGCAAAAATCCAAAAGTAAAAAAAATGCTCCAATCGTGCTGGTAAGAGGCTAATCCGACGTATTTTGTGACGAGAAATCGAATGGTGCAAACCGCGTTGCTCTCCGACCAATACTTTTGGCTGTAGCCACAATTGAATCATCATTTATGTCAAAATCACGTGCCCAGCAACGGCTCTTACTCCATGGAAACCAAGGAAATTTGCAATTTTTCAACAGCTGGAGATGCCTGACCCAATTGCGCATCTTTTGGCACCTTATTGATGTGGGTCAGTGTTCAATTGTACTTTTTACAGCAGACTGTATCAAGTACCTTGTGTTTTTTTATATAAAAATGGTGTGGTTTTTCTACATGTAGATAAAGACATTGAGTTTATCTTCGACTTAGAAGTAAGACATTTGCTGGGTGAGTTAAATGGGCTTGGCCCAAAGATTTGACATCTTCTGGGCTACCGAAGGGCACATAACTTATAATCAAAAGTTGAATATAGTAATGACCAGTCGCGATTGTACATAGTACCTGTAGCCGATTTCAATTAGCAAAAGGACCAGGCAAAAATCCAAAAGTAAAAAAAATGCTCCAATCGTGCTGGTAAGAGGCTAATCCGACGTATTTTGTGACGAGAAATCGAATGGTGCAAACCGCGTTGCTCTCCGACCAATACTTTTGGCTGTAGCCACAATTGAATCATCATTTATGTCAAAATCACGTGCCCAGCAACGGCTCTTACTCCATGGAAACCAAGGAAATTTGCAATTTTTTCAACAGCTGGAGATGCCTGACCCAATTGCGCATCTTTTGGCACCTTATTGATGTGGGTCAGTGTTCAATTGTACTTTTTACAGCAGACTGTATCAAGTACCTTGTGGTTTTTATATAAAAATGGTGTGGTTTTTCTACATGTAGATAAAGAGATTAAGTTTATCTTCGACTTAGAAGTAAGACATTTGCTGGGTGAGTTAAATGGGCTTGGCCCAAAGATTTGACATCTTCTGGGCTACCGAAGGGCACATAACTTATAATCAAAAGTTGAATATAGTAATGACCAGTCGCGATTGTACATAGTACATGTAGCCGATTTCAATGAGCAAAAGGACCAGGCAAAAATCCAAAAGTGGAAAAAATGTTCCAATGCTGCTGGTAAGAGGCTAATCCGACGTATTTTGTGACGAGAAATCGAATGGTGCAAACCGCGTTGCTCTCCGACCAATACTTTTGGCTGTAGCCACAATTGAATCATCATTTATGTCAAAATCACGTGCCCAGCAACGGCTCTTACTCCATGGAAACCAAGGAAATTTCCAATTTTTCAACACCTGGAGATGCCTGACCCAATTGCGCATCTTTTGGCACCTTATTGATGTGGGTCAGTGTTCAATTGTACTTTTTACAGCAGACTGTATCAAGTACCTTGTGTTTTTTATATAAAAATGGTGTGGTTTTTCTACATGTAGATAAAGAGATTAAGTTTATCTTCGACTTAGAAGTAAGACATTTGCTGGGTGAGTTAAATGGGCTTGGCCCAAAGATTTGACATCTTCTGGGCTACCGAAGGGCACATAACTTATAATCAAAAGTTGAATATAGTAATGACCAGTCGCGATTGTACATAGTACATGTAGCCGATTTCAATTAGCAAAAGGACCAGGCAAAAATCCAAAAGTGGAAAAAATGTTCCAATGCTGCTGGTAAGAGGCTAATCCGACGTATTTTGTGACGAGAAATCGAATGGTGCAAACCGCGTTGCTCTCCGACCAATACTTTTGGCTGTAGCCACAATTGAATCATCATTTATGTCAAAATCACGTGCCCAGCAACGGCTCTTACTCCATGGAAACCAAGGAAATTTGCAATTTTTCAACAGCTGGAGATGCCTGACCCAATTGCGCATCTTTTGGCACCTTATTGATGTGGGTCAGTGTTCAATTGTACTTTTTTACAGCAGACTGTATCAAGTACCTTGTGTTTTTTATATAAAAATGGTGTGGTTTTTCTACATGTAGATAAAGACATTGAGTTTATCTTCGACTTAGAAGTAAGACATTTGCTGGGTGAGTTAAATGGGCTTGGCCCAAAGATTTGACATCTTCTGGGCTACCGAAGGGCACATAACTTATAATCAAAAGTTGAATATAGTAATGACCAGTCGCGATTGTACATAGTACATGTAGCCGATTTCAATTAGCAAAAGGACCAGGCAAAAATCCAAAAGTGGAAAAAATGTTCCAATGCTGCTGGTAAGAGGCTAATCCGACGTATTTTGTGACGAGAAATCGAATGGTGCAAACCGCGTTGCTCTCCGACCAATACTTTTGGCTGTAGCCACAATTGAATCATCATTTATGTCAAAATCACGTGCCCAGCAACGGCTCTTACTCCATGGAAACCAAGGAAATTTGCAATTTTTCAACAGCTGGAGATGCCTGACCCAATTGCGCATCTTTTGGCACCTTATTGATGTGGGTCAGTGTTCAATTGTACTTTTTACAGCAGACTGTATCAAGTACCTTGTGTTTTTTATATAAAAATGGTGTGGTTTTTCTACATGTAGATAAAGACATTGAGTTTATCTTCGACTTAGAAGTAAGACATTTGCTGGGTGAGTTAAATGGGCTTGGCCCAAAGATTTGACATCTTCTGGGCTACCGAAGGGCACATAACTTATAATCAAAAGTTGAATATAGTAATGACCAGTCGCGATTGTACATAGTACATGTAGCCGATTTCAATTAGCAAAAGGACCAGGCAAAAATCCAAAAGTGGAAAAAATGTTCCAATGCTGCTGGTAAGAGGCTAATCTGACGTATTTTGTGACGAGAAATCGAATGGTGCAAACCGCGTTGCTCTCCGACCAATACTTTTGGCTGTAGCCACAATTGAATCATCATTTATGTCAAAATCACGTGCCCAGCAACGGCTCTTACTCCATGGAAACCAAG